>NC_064417.1:17073141-17373697 GCF_023375975.1 Astyanax mexicanus
CATAAACACACGTATAAATATTTCATTTTCTGAAAAGCTGAAAAGCACCTGTATTTTTATCTTGTTTTTACCATATTTTGAATATTACATGTTCAATTGTATATTTTAGGTGTTTTCAATTAATTTTGTAATATTAATTGATAAAATTTAAATTCTCTGAATAATTTAATATTAGTGTAAAAAACTTTAAAATCCCTTTTAGACATTAAACAACACTGAACTAAACTGGAGACATATCAAACTGCCAAGGTTAGCAAACAAGTTAGCTGAGGTGCACTACGTTACGTGCTTAACCTGCATCCACAAACTGAGTTTACCTTTCTGCAAGTCTTGATGGTGAGAGAAATGCCTCATAATGTTCACTGTGTTTATGTTTTGCTGATTTTATCACACATAGTTTGTGCTGAGTTTTGTTCTTCATGGGAGCGCAGCTAAACTTTTCCCAGCAGTGTTTATTACTGTAAGTGGGAGAGGCACTGTATAAACCAGCTGTGTAGCCTGGGGTCTGTGTGTTCGGTCGAGTTATGCTACCCATCGATATGTGCTTCTTTACGGCACTGCGCATGCGCCCACCAACATTCTTTTTTGTATGATTTTATGTTTTTAATGTTAATTCCTTAAGTTTTTATTGGTAACATTAAACAATCTGCTTGAATGTTAAAAAAAAACATGTAAATAGCAGTTAAAGCATAGCAATGGCAAGTTAAAAAAATAATTATGAACTGTTAAACTATGAAAAATACGGTTTATAGTCACCTATATGAATTAAAAGTAACTATGTAACTTTTACTCAAACTACATTTTTAATTGAGTACTTTTTTACTTTTACTCGAGTAGATTTTTAGATGGGTACTTTTACTTTTACTTGAATAGAATTTTTTTTGAAGTAATTTTACTCAATTACAATTTTTCAGTACTTTTTCCACCTCTGGGTACAGGGCAGGTAAACATTACATATGTATATATTTTTTCTTTAACCTTGACACCCAATCTAGCTGGTTCTAAAGTTAAGCTAACTCACTAACACAGCTGCAGTTTATTAATCACAGTGAGTTTAATCTGTGTGCTGATACAGAGAGGAGTGTTTTTAACCAGCTATTAGAAACATATCATCACAGTTTACATGATTAGATACCATTACCTTTCTTTTAGAAGAATCTCCGTATATCCAGTTCTGTTTTAAAATCAGCTGAAGCCGGATCCCACTGCTAAATCTCACAGCGAGGGGGAGGGGCTTCCCCCCAACAGCACATTGACTCCTCCACACTCCGCAAAAACAGCAAACTGATTGGCTGTTTCTCCTGAAAGGTCAGAATTTAATTCCTCAAACGGCTCCTTGATTGGTCCGGTCTGTCTCCTCATTAAAAGTACAGCTGAGCTGAGCGAAACAATATCATTTTTGAGGGGGACAAATCCACCTGTTTCTAATATTGGGTCTAATATTGGGTGGGAATTCGGATCGTTACTGCGTGTTTTTTGCCCAAAAAGGGGATGGGGAGGAGGAGGGTGCGAAGTTGTTTGACACACGGGAAGTGAGGTATCTTATAATATAATCCATCTTATGTGCAACTTATGTGCAAATATAACCTTTGATCAAATTAATAATACGCATACCAAAGAAGTATTGCTCCACAGGGGCACTGTTTTGTTACCACATCTGTGCTATGAAGCCTGAAGAAAGAGATTCAATAGAGATCAACGCAGAAGGTGTTTTCACAAGAATTCATTGATTAGTTTCACTCATTTCTAATTGTCTACAACAACAACAACTCACTCATTTCCAATTTTCTGCAACAACAAACCAGATCCCACCATGAAGTCAGAAAAGGTAGAAGAACCTGTTTTCAGCTAAACTTGCTAAACTTCACAGCTAGATAATTAAGGTAATGTACCTTGGTAATAACTACGTTAAAACCTTTAACACAAAACTACTCAGCATTGCTCAGGACATTGTTTTCCTAGCTTCTGGTGGATGGAAACCAACACCAAAACACATTGGTATAGTAATAACTGTACATCAAGCTACGCGCTCAAAGAATTTAGTGCAATTACTTCATGCTGCTGGACACAGCATGAGCTATGAGTCAGTGCTGAGAACAGATACTACAATTGCAAATGAGGCCCTAAGGCGATACTTTGAGCATGGTGAAGTGTATATTCCGTGTAATTTTGTCAATGCAAGTCTACCTGGATACATCATGTACACAAACATTGACATAAACGAGGAGACCCTTGATGGGAAAGGAACCTTTCATGCCTTGCAAATTGCTGCATTCAGACAAAGTGAGCCTGAAGAAGAAATCCTGACAACAAAGATGTCCTCAGGAAGATCAAAGTCAGTCTCAGTTCCACCAGGACTGTTTGAGCTAAAGGATGCTAAAATGGAATCACAGAAGCCCCCTCCAACATTTTAGTCACACATTTCAAGAGAAATATATGATGCAGACACACAAACAAATGTACACATAACTAAACAATTAAAAAGTCAAGATCTTGCCTGGATTATATGCAGACTACAAAACACAGACAATCAGGTGGTTCCATCTTGGAGTGGCTTCAACCACCTTATGTCAAAATCCGATTAGCCTAGGACAGTTGCTGGAATGATGCCCATAATAAATTCCACCAAATTGCCACCAAATGACAACAAAACTGGGCCAAAAGTATACTGTCATAACCTTCGATGAGCAGCTCTACTGTAAAGCAAAGATGCTCCAGTGGCACCACCAAAAAGAGTGTGAGGATATTGTTATTCTCCTCGGTGGATTTTATGTGCAGATGAACTTCTCAAAGGTTATTGGTCAGTACCTAATCCGATTCAGGATTGGTCAACATTGATGAGCTCCTTCAAAAAGAACTGTGTGCAGTACCCCTCTCACTTGCCACAGCAGATCTGTTGCTCAGGTCAACCATCAAAGCTGACCTTGCCACCATACTACAAGCTGCTGCAATAGCAACAGACCACACTTCATCTCCTGTGAGCACGTGCACTATAATTGATGGGATGGCCCTGGTGAGAGCATTATGAAAACTTCCTGATGCATCAACATTTTGAGAGTACGCTGACATTTTCATGCATAAAGTCAGTGGTCATCTACATGGTGGGATCACAAGAGTTGACCTAGTGTTTGATCAATACAAACAAAACTTAAAAAAGAATGGAGCTAGAGTAAAACGCAGCACAACACAACTAAAGATTCGGACCATTGTCAAAAGGGATGTGAAGGTACCTGCTGACTGGAATACTTTTATTGACTAGGACGAAAACAAAGCCAACCTGACCCATTTCCTGTCAGAGGAGCATGAAAGGTAAATTCATCAGTATGGTTGGGAAATTATGATCATTTCCTGACCCTGAAAAAGTGGCATCTACAGCTGACTTTGATGTATCCCAACTGCAGGCTGTTCATGAGGAAGCGGATACACGCATTCTGCTGCATGCAGTTGATGCAACAGTCAAGGGGTTTCAGCGGCTCATCGTTTAGTGCAGAGACACAGATGTTCTGGTGTTGCTGCTTGCCTTTGCGCAACATTTGAGTCCTGAGGTTTGGATGAAGGCAGGAACAGTCAAGAAACCCCGTTTCATCAAAGTGCATGACATCAAATTACCTCATAATATCAGTAATGATTTATTGGAATTTCATGCCATCACTGGATGTGATACAACTAGCCAGTTCTCTGGTATAGGAAAAAGGACTGCATGGAAAGTGTTCCAGCAGTATCCTCATCTTCTTCAAAACTTTGGTAAGGAAGAAATGTCAAGTCCAGACACTCTAAGCATGGCAGAATAATTTGAATGCAAATTGTATGACCTAAAATCAAGCAGTGAATCAATCCATGAGGTTCGATGTGCCCTGTTTCGGAAGGTGAAAGCCAATGTGGATACTTTACCTCCAACAAAGGATGCCTTGTCTCTGCACCTCATGAGGGCACACTATCAAACAAAGATTTGGAAACAATCACTAGTGTCTCATGCACAGCTTCCCTCACCAACTAGTTGTGGTTTGCATATGAAGAATGGTGTGCTGGTACCAAAGAACCATTACAGGCAAGATCTTTGGAGCTGACAACCTGTGCATGCAAGGAGAGTTGAACGCAGTGCTGATGTCGAAGAGGTGGGATGTTTTGCTGTGGAAGAGTTTGTGGTTTGGTTGTGGTTCAGCAGCTTGGTGCAAGAATACTCTGGTAACCACATCACATTATCATATGTATCATATTATGTTCAAAATAATACATTTCCTGCTCATGTGATGCATCTTTTAACAAAATTAAACCACAAACTCTTCTGTTAAATTCCTGTTCAGGACTTTGACTGAAAATGTGGACATGGCTTGTAGGTGTCTTCTGATGGCAATATGAGTACAACAAACCCATCTAATTCTACCAGCAGAATTCTAAATTTCCGCCTAGTCATTAGATGTTAAAAACCTATGCAGTGTTGTCCCATTTCACAATACATGCCTTACACTTGGCACACCTCTTGATTTCAGCTGTTTTCAAGCTGATATTAACTTTATAAAGTGATACATTTTAGGCGGATATTGATTTTTACATGTTCAAGCTCCATTATCTCCCAGAGTATAATAGGTATATGTACATGCTTCATACTTATACTGACATCCCAGAAGTGTCAGCTTTCATACCAAGTTTTTGTCTGTGGTCCTTGCAGTTCCTGAGATAATCACCATTTTCTGTAGTTATGTTGTGTTACACAAAATAGCTCATAAAAGTCATAAAAACATTTTTTCAACCTGACAACCACTCTAGAATTTCACCTGTGTGTCCCTTTCTGACAAAAAAAAATAGGTTGTCATCTTGTACCCTGACATATCCGCTAAAGTCTTAACGGAAACACTTTTCAGAAATGGCCCCCTGACTAATTGTTTGTGGAATAAAACATGCACGTAACGAATGAAATTATTAAAATCTAGGAAGAACAGTGTTTATTTATGTTGCTGTGTAATACCTGAGGCTCAATTCCATTTATTTATCACTGTAAAGCTCCAAATTGCCCCCCCCCCCCCCCCCCCCAAATGTAGCTTTGCTGAACAATATGTGGCATCTGAATGTTAAATGACACCTAATTTAGTTCGATTGAGGTGACCGTATCTGTTTAGTATCTTACATACCTGGTTGGTCTGGATGGTATTTCATGTCAGTGCAGTTTAGTCTAATTTATATATATCTGATATTCAAATACCTGGATGTTGTGGCGAGTATTTCATGTCAGTGTAGTTTAATCTGATTTATATATATCTTGTATCCAAATATCTGGTTGGTCTGGCGGGTATTTCATGTGCAGGATATATATCTTATATCCATTTTATGTTCATGCACTTTATAGTGCTAATAACTTTATTCATATACCTCAAAAGCCTGTGTGGTACACTTTATACTGGTCCTGATATTTAGGGTACATTTACTCTGTTAGTTCTGTGTTTTGTTTAAAATTGTGATTTTGTAGTAATCTATACTTATTTACTATGATTTTCCATTTCATAAGTCTTGTTATTGTTGAATTTCTTTTTGTTTTTAGGTGGCGATCATGTGAACAATCCATCATGAAGATCCATCAGAACTTCTTCTGACTTGTCAAGAACACACTCAAGTGCCTGCTTGTCTTTCAGAGAAAAGGTGGTAAAATGTCCATGCAGTTTTTCCCTTAATTCTGATACCAGCGCCACTGTAACCGAATTGCAAGTGAAAAACTTGCTGCATTGTAAACCTTAGACTGCAATGTACAGGGCCATCTCAAAAATGTGAATATCTTTGAAAAGTAACTTTATTTCAGTAATTCAGTTAAAAATGTGAAACTCATACTATATAGATGTATTACACACAAAATGATCTATATTTTAAGCGTTTATTTATTTTATTGTTGATGATTTTGGCTTACAGCCAATGAAGCAGAGTCTGGAGGAAGAGTGGAGAGACACACAGTCCAAGCTGCTTGAGGTCTAGTGTAAACTTTCCACCAATCAGTGATTGGAGAGACATGTCAGCAGCAAAAACAAAAGCAGCAATTGCGGTTCTGGACAGTATGCAGATCTCATTAGTCTTAATAATGAAAAGGTAGGACATTTTTCATGTTCTTTCTGTTTACAACTCACTCTGAGGAATTCGGAGCACTACAGAGCACTGACTGGTGTGTCACGCGACCGTGTAGGGTACTACAATCAAAAGTGTTCCAGTACTGAATACTACATACTGGGCAGTGTGTAGTATGCAGTACATACTAGTGCAGTATGCAGTATAGATACTGCAGTATAGATATTCCTGATTCCTGTAGAAGTTTTACTGCAATCTCTTTTCTGAGTTCTTTGACTGCATCTTCTCTGCTTGAAAAATAGAAATCCTGATCTTCCAGCATGCCTTCTGCAAACTATAAACAATAAAGTGGTTAAGAAACCTATTTCTTTATATTGGTATAAGAACAATACAGAACTAATTTGCATACTTATATTTTTAGATTATCAAACAAACTTTAATATCAGACAAAGATAACCTGAACAAATACAAATACAGTTTTTAAATTACAACCTCGATCATTATAAAAAGAGGTTACAAAGTCATTTCTGAGGCTTTGGGACTTTAGGAAACTACAGTGAAAGGTATTATTCACAAATCAAACAGGGAACAGTGATGAACCATTGCAGGAGTCACCAGTCGACAAAAAATATTCCAAAAGGGCATGGACAACTCATCCAGGACTTTTGCTTACACATGCTAAAAGGTTCAATGTTCATGGCAAAAAAATTGGCTGCCCTTTCTCTTTGAAAAAGTAAAAATCACACAACTAAACTCTTACCACACAGTAAAAGACGTCATAGTTGCCCGCTTATGGGTCTCCAGAACAGTCTCAAGATCATATTGGTTTGACACAAGTCCCAAAATGTGGGTATTGCTGTTTGTGAGAACCGTAAACAGGCGGGAAGCCAGTCTACACAAACAAAAACAAAACAATAGTAAAAAATAAATACAATTGAAACGTGATGTTAAATATCATTCTTCAATATCACTCTCTAATTCACATTCCACAAAACACCAACACCTGAAGGAGGCAATGATCAAAACCAAAGGCTTTGTATATCACCATGCAGATGGTAGTCACCGCGGCTCTAACATATGTTGGGGTTGTGTCGTGTTGTTAAAGAAAGTTGTGACATTGATGTGAAACATCAGAAAATGTGGGTCTATAAAGTATTAAAAAGATTAAATTCTTACCCAAATCGACACCGCTTTGTTCGGCCATCAAGGGAATGCTTAATTTTAGGGGAAAAATAAAAATGAATAGAAAACATATACACAATATTATATAATAGATATAATATATTACAAAATAGTACACAAACATATTAACATCATATCAGTTAATACTGATGCAGGTATTTGGATACCGAATATATATAAATTAGATTAAACTGCACTGACATGAAATACCAGCCACAACATCCAGGTATTTGGATACCAGATATATATAAATTAGATTAAACTTAAATTAGATTAAATTTAAGATTAGACTAAACAAATACGGTCACCTCAATCGAACTAAATTAGGTGTTAATTAGGATTCAGATGCCACAACACTGCTGTACATTTAATAATATTGTTCAGCAAAGCTAAATTTGGAGCAATTTGGAGCTTTACATTGATAAATAGAATTAAGCCTCTTATATAGATATTACACAGCAACATAAATAAACACTGTTCTTTTTAGATTTGAACCATTTTATTCGTTACGTGCATGTTTTATTCCACAAACAATGTGTTTTAAAGCTTATACTGTACCTTTCTTGCTCCAGCGGTTTCTTTTTTCGGAAGCAGTTTCACACCGGCCTTTTGAATTGTGCAGGTTCCTCTCTGCGCATGCTCCTTGACCCTATTCAAGTCCCTACCCTTACGACAACAGCCTGCCCACAACTCCGCCCCCAAAAATACGTCATGCACGAAACCGATGAACCGCTGAAGCGATGCTCCAAACCGGAAATAGGTTTACCCATCACCTCGCCCAGAACTTGACCCCTCCTCCTTGCGTTAAAAAAGCTAATAGCCTCGGTGCATGCATTACATCCTCATTTGATGTAAGGATGGTAGGAGGTGCCTCTTGGAGTTGAAGAAATGTACCATTAACGATGCACATCGTATTGTCAGAGGATCAAGTACAATGGCGCAGAGTAAACTTGAAAACTTCGCCCTACCTGTGCAATTTTAAAGGTAGCCGTCAACGCTAACGCTTATTCTAGCTAGCTAAGTAACTAGCTGTTAGTTAGCCTCAGGTAGCGGCCTAGCGATGGAACTGTTGTTTTTGGTTAGTTCAACACAAGTTCCAGCCTTTTTAATCTTTCTTTAACATTTTTCTTTTACTATGTAAGCTTTGATAAACATAAGCAAAGATCCTAGTAGCCAAATGCAGCTGAATAGCTGAGTGGGAAATTTTGACAGTTTATTTGGTCTGTAGTAAACCCATAAGAGATTGTTTTACAGTTTGAGCTACTGTAATCTACCTCTATGGCTCAAAAGCAGAAAATAGTTCACCTCAGCTATTCTTCAAACTGCATGTTTTAACTCAAATCATTACTTCTTTATTAACATATGACTTCAACTCTTATACTTACTAACATTTTGATAACACTCTTCAAGAAGCAGAAGCAAAACCTGCACTGTTATGTTGTTGGTGGAACAAAGAAAAAATAATTGTAAATTTGTAATATTTGTAGGCCTGTTTAATCCCTGTGTGTAAGCATTTCTTCTGGAGTGAAAATGAACTTCAAACGTAAAATATTTTAGTTCATAGTTTTCAGGATCTTGAGCTTTTGGATTTGAGCTTAGTAGTGCATGCATGCTAAACACTGTACAAGTAAAAAACACAATAGCTAGTGTTGTAAGAGCGATGCAGAACAGCACAAATGTTATGGTAGAGCATAGACAAGTGTTTTACACCACTAACATTGTGACAGGACAGATATTGCTGGAGACAGTCGTTTTTTTCAGTGTATTAAAGTTTTGCCTTTGTGTATTTCAGATGACCTTACATGATTCAAAGCCAGTTGTGCTAATAAACAGCAACTGCTCTTGTGTGGCTGGTTGTGAAATCTGCAACCACTTGGTTGCATTGCTTTTCCAGACGGCTCGTTATTCTGAATGTGGCATGACGTCGTCCCTCCTGTCCTTTCATGCACACAGACAGAGAAAGTGGCATAAACCACGAACAATAGTATGTCTAATTTCATTAGCTAATGTTTGTATCCCTTTTTACAGTCACTTTTCTAACACAATCTTTAAAATAAATAGGGGGTGAAGCCTGGTCCCGTGGATGCGATGGTTGTCCTGAAGCCCAAACCAGGTGCTACTACAGCCAGTGGAGTTAGGTATGTAGCAGATTACAGTTTATTGTAAAAACAAATGCTTTTTATCATCTGATAAGGTTATTTCAACATTGCTGTTGCTGACCCTGTTCTTTTTTAAAGTCTGCTTAATTTTACCCCTTTGTACTTAAGATGATAACCTGTGATGCTGATTAGTGGACACACCTTGATTTAACATGTCCCCTTGGTCACATTATTTTCAGGGGTACCGTCATTTCATGAGTACTTTTAAAAAAATTTAAACCACGGTTCAAAGTCAGTGTCGGATTTTCATTTGTTCATTTGCATTTGCATCTTTATTTATTATTACTTTTGTCAGACTCATTCCTTATTTATTTGACCTTAGCACCAATTGTGTCCGTGTGTGTATATATTGTAATGACAGTGCAATAGAAAACAGATTAAATTGTGTAAAAATAAATGTTGACTGTCCTGTTATTTCAGATCTACACTTTACAAGGGCTATAGTGGTGAGCTCCCACACCCACCACCCTCAATCCTGGACCTGCCTACTCTGGAATGAAAGCAGAATATCTTCCCCCTCATCTGCACAATGAATATCTCAGCTGACAAGCCATTGTGGACTCTGTCTTCAGGAAGGTACATACTGGAAGTCTACTCTCCTATCAACAAACCCTACCTTCATCTGACTGTTGTAATACATGAGGATGCACCCCCATCCCCCATAATATTCATTTGTGCCAACTTACCAAGAACAGCTACATCTGAGCTCACTTTCTGTGACCTTATTACAGTCAAACCTTATTGAGGAGGCAACAAGATGCCAAAATGCTACACTTGAGTGGCCTGGAAATGGAAACCGGGGCCTTAAAGGACTATGGAGTTCTGAAAAACCTGAACTTAACAAAGTGTGGGCTGGTTATTCACCCAGATGCACCTTGGCTGGGTTTTTATACTTTTTGATTTTAATGTATATTATTATTGTAGGTATGTGACTATAAATATTTTATATATTTAAAAACTTGTTTTAGAAATCGGGTCATAAAACATTTGAATGGTTAAATTTGAACAGAGCTGTAGACGTGAAAAAACAGCTTTTAAAGGATCTACTTTTATCTCCAACACTAACCCAGCACACCTACTGTAGCTACATTCTATAAATGAGCTCAAAAAACATACATTCACTCACTGTCCTGTAGAGATGCTCTCAGGATGAACTAAGAGAATTCATGAGTTAAAGTGAGAAACTTATGAGAAAGTGCTGTAATTGCGGTTAATAGATTCACTTATTTTATTGTTATAATAATTATTGTTATTGTTTCTGCCCTTTCAGGAAGCTATATGTTTCCCACTGTGGGATTAAACAGGTGATTTTATCTTAATGAGTGAGTTAATCTGTACACAGTCGAGTTAAACACACCATCAGCTCATGAAATATCATTAGCATTAAAACGCGGATCTCTGCATGGAGATCTGCGAGACTCTTGTCTGCAGACGCTGAAAGATTAGTGGTGTTTTTACCGGAGTCGCTCCGCATGGTTTTTACACGTTGTCGTGTTTTTTCGCGACGTCAAAGGAGAAATATTTTGCCTCTCTCTCCTTGCTGCTGACACTGTTGAGTTAACTCCGAGTCGAGCCCCATAAGTAACGACAGATCACAGGCGAGTCATTCCTCCCGGGTTTGTATCTGAGCGCGCCACGCTGCTTACACCTTCGCTAAAGTAGTAGTGATTGGATCTCTTCCTAACTGGTCCCTACCTTTTACAGGACTAAATCAGTTCTGATTGGATTTTATCCCTGCCAAACATTTTCGTCTCGTTTTTATTCGTTGACGAAAATGTCAGTTAATTTCGTCTCGTTTTTATTTTTTTAATATTGTTTTTATTTAGTTATCTTCTCGTTTTCATCTTAAATAAAGCTTTGTTGACAAAAACTATGACAAAAACTTTTCGTCAGCGAAATTAACACTGCTCAACACCAGCACCTGCATTACTGGTTTGGGTATTGCAGCATCTCAGATTGCAAAACCATACTGCTGAGAAGATCATCGGAGTCTACACCACACGCTGCATCCACAAAGCCATCAACATTGTGGACGACCCCACCCATCCCTCACACAGACTCTTCGCTCTGATGCTGTCCGGCAGAAGATACAGGAGCATCCGAGACTCCACTACCAGACTCTGCAACAGCTTCATCCACCAGGCAGTGAGACTCCTCAACACACAGAGACAGAGCGGAACCCCACCCCACACCCAACACACTCACACAAAACTGAACTGAACCCCCCCACCACTCTTCACACACACACACACACACACACACACACTGTCTATTGTTTGTTGTTTAATGTTGTTTTTATCTTTCTCCTTTGAAGAAGTAGGTATAACCAGAAGGCTCCCACCAGACTGCTGTGTCCACACTGTCAGGCATGCCATAGCCATATTCAAACAGGTCCTGAGGGTACCCAGCCAACACATCAGCCTCTCTGAATAGCCAGTACTGATTGCCTGCAGGAACAACAGAAGGGAGGATGGTTGACAAGAATAAAGTCGTAATATTACAAAAATAAAGTTGTAATATTACAAGCATAAATACGTAATATTATGAGAATAAAGTCGTAATATTATGAGAATAAAGTAGTAAAATTTCGAGGGACATGTAGTTCTAACCGCTTGGGCTGCAGTTTAAGAGCGGAGCACGGAGGGCGGGAAAGGAGCATTTTTCGCTCATGATCTGTTACAGGGCTACTGAAATTACCATCAGTTATCTACATTTATAACCTGCTGCTTATTAATACTGTAAATTCCAGTCATGAATAAAGGAAATAAACCTTTTACTGATGCAGAATGACTGTCTGTGTGTTATCAAGATCAAATATACTTTAAAGCAAAGTTGTGATCTCTACAATGTGGAAATGTGTTTAATAATTTCTCAACAACTATTTAGTAATATAGGGCTAACAAATATTCATTAAATAAAAAATATTCATATTAAAATAAAGTTTCCAGAAAAAAAAGTTTTAACAAACTTATAATTCTTTTTTTTATGTCTTTTTTATATGAGGCCTGTGACGTGTATTTTCATCAGGACACTGTGATTTGACAATATGTAGAACTTCAGTCTGTTTTATCAGACATATGTTATACATGAAATGCGATTTTGTGTTTCCATCATTATATACCTGTGAAAGGTGACAATATGAGAAGCTTAAAGACCTAGGTCTCGTCGGTGTCATTAAAATATGTAAATGAAACAGTGTCTGTGATTACACTGTTTATGTATGTTCCTGAGTTCATACATCTGCATTATAGTTTTGATTTGTATCAGGAAATAGTATGTTTAAATGGTTTAATTTTCATTTAATCTGCATACAAGTGTAATTTAGATTAGACATACAAATTAGTTGTATGAACAGTATCACTGCCTTTAGTGTAATTTCATGATATTAATGTCTACATCTACATCTTACAATTAGATTTAGTCACTTCTAAAGCACATTTTTAGGTATTAAAATAAATGATCAGTTTGATCCAAATTATAATATAAACTGCCCATTCAAACAAACATCTTAAAACATTGTAATATTATTATATCAGCTATTTAATTTTATATAGTGTTACAGATACATTTTTATATTATCTATATTTCCTCGTTTTATATAGTTGAAGTCTTATAATTGCATTTTTTATTCTTCTTCTTCTTTACATTATATTTTTGTTGAAAATAAGAAATTAAAACACAATTCCACATTGTACAGGTCATTGACGTGCATATCATTAACACAACTCAAGCCAGACCTAGCAATTCTGCCAAAGACCCCTCCCATCTGCCACAGAGTGCTTTATGAATAATGTAATATGGCCCTCACGTCTGTGTTTCCATATTTTGGGAGTCAAATGAAAGAACAGCATACAACATCTAACCCTGCTAGTGCTATACCATATTTTCTTGAAAAAAAAAAAAAATATTATAATTTAGATTTTTTGGCATTGTTTACAACTGGCACCTGGGGGCTGTTCCACAAAGCGAGCTTAAAAAAGCGGCGCTTATTTGAGTTAGCCACACAATTTACTTTCAGCTAGTTCCATTCCACTAAAGAAGACTCAACCTGTTCCCACTAATTCAAGCCAGGCTTTTGTAATCAAGGCTCACGCACGTGCACACAGTATTTAAACAGCCTCAGTAATCGAGACCTGAAAAGCGGAGAGGTGTTGAAAGAGGTGAAGGAACATGCTGCTTTTTTTCTCTCCTGCTTAACAGAAGTTTCTTATACGTCTATTTGATAAATATCAAGACATAATTACAGGGAAAGTGAACACTTCTTGTATTAATAAAGCCAGAGAAGCTGCCTGGCAGAAAATTGCAGACCGATTAAATGCGTAAGCATATTATTTAATCTATTTGGCATTCCAAAATGTTATAGTTAATTAAGAAAATTGATAAGTATATTCTGATTTAGAAGCAACATGGGGGGAGTAAAAAGAATATGGCAACAGGTCAAGGTTAAATATAAAAATATACTAGAATGGTAAGTGCAATTCTAATTGGTTAGTCTAATATGCAGGAAAATTACATATTTTAGTGTGTATTATGATATAAATTAACTGCAAATATTTTAGCAACCAGAACAAAACAGCTATTGCTGCTACTGGTGGTGGGCCTCCTCTATCAACCCTCATTCCTGCAGAAAACCTAGCTTTAGAACAAAACCTCAGACGTCCCATCATTGCAGGAATTGAGGGAGAGACATCATCTGATCCTGTCTGTCCCCATGCAAAAAAGCCTTACAGTTGTGGTCAAAAGTTTACATACACTTGTAAAAAAACATAATGTTATGGCTGTCTTGAGTTTTCAATAAGTTCTACAACTCTTATTTTTCTGTGATAGAGTGATCGGAACACATACATGTTTGTCACAAAAAACAGTCATAAAATTTGGTTCTTTCATAAATTTATTATGGGTCTGCTGAAAATGTCACCAAATCTGCTGGGTCAAAAATATACATACAGCAACAAAATTTGTCAATTTTGGTGATGTAGCGAGTCAATCAAATTAGCTTCATGTCATGGCCTCTTCACTTCTTGTAAGTGATTCTGATTGACTACAGCTGTTGACTTCTCATGAGCCCATTTAAATAGGGCTCATTTGACCCAGTGATTAGACTCAGCTACAAAAGCTACAATGGGAAAGTCAAAGGAACTCAGTGTGGATCTGAAAAAGCGAATTATTGACTTGAACAAGTCAGGGAAGTCACTTGGAGCCATTTCAAAGCAGCTACAGGTCCCAAGAGCAACTGTGCAGACAATTATACGCAAGTATAAAGTGCATGGAACAGTTGTGTCACTGCCACGATCAGGAAGAAAACGCAAGCTATCACATGCTGCCGAGAGGAGATTGGTCAGGATGGTCAAGAGTCAACCAAGAATCACCAAGAAGCAGGTCTGCAAGGATTTGGAAGCTGATGGAACACAGGTGTCAGTCTCCACAGTCAAGCGTGTTTTACATCGCCATGGACTGAGAGGCTGCCGTGCAAGAAAGAAGCCCTTGCTCCAGAAAAGGCACCTTAAGACTCGGCTGAAGTTTGCTGCTGATCACATGGACAAAGATAAAACCTTCTGGAGGAAAGTTCTCTGGTCAGACGAAACAAAAATTGAGCTGTTTGGCCACAACACCCAGCAATATGTTTGGAGGAGAAAAGGTGAGGCCTTTAATCCCAGGAACACCATGCCTACTGTCAAGCATGGTGGTGGTAGTATTATGCTCTGGGGATGTTTTGCTGCCAGTGGAACTGGTTCTTTGCAGAAAGTAAATGGGATAATGAAGAAGGAGGATTACCTCCAAATTCTGCAGGAAAACTTAAAACCATCAGCCCGAAGGTTGGGTCTTGGGCGCAGTTGGGTGTTCCAACAAGACAATGACCCAAAACACACATCAAAAGTGGTAAAGGAATGGCTAAACCAGGCTAGAATTAAGGTTTTAGAATGGCCTTCCCAAAGTCCTGACTTAAACCCCATTGAGAACATGTGGACAGTGCTAAAGAAACGGGTTCATGCAAGAAAACCATCACATTTAGCTGAACTGCACCAATTCTGTCAAGAAGAGTGGTCAAACATTCGACCTGAAGCTTGCCAGGAGCTTGTGGATGGCTACCAAAAGCGCCTAGTTGCCGTGAAAATGGCCAAGGGACATGTAACCAAATACTAATGTTGCTGTATGTATATTTTTGACCCAGCAGATTTGGTGACATTTTCAGCAGACCCATAATAAATTTATGAAAGAACCAAATTTTATGACTGTTTTTTGTGACAAACATGTATGTGTTCCGATCACTCTATCACAGAAAAATAAGAGTTGTAGAACTTATTGAAAACTCAAGACAGCCATAACATTATGTTTTTTTACAAGTGTATGTAAACTTTTGACCACAACTGTATGTTCAGGGTAGGTTCAGTTGTTTCTCAGATATTACTTTTTATTATTATAGAATTTCTTAGAATCTTTATTGTATATTTGATAGCTTTACATTTCACAGTAGATCTGTTCTGTCCCAGAATGACCTTGGAGCTGGTAGCCTGAAAGCTCTGTGCATTATCCGCGCTCCGTCATCTACTGGATTGTCTTCAAATGGGCATACCATTGTCAATCACTGCCTACAGCCTCCAATGTTGGCTGCTCTTTTAATAGCCTACATTTTTTGCTAATTTATATCACCTGTATGCAAATATTGGTATGGTAGTTTTCTATATCCATTCACTTCTTGCATCATTAAGTTAACCGATATTTTTATGATTTATACTAAACAAATATGATTACATATTTACATACACATTTGTATAAACAATTGAATGAACTCATCTAAAGTACCTGGGCATCAATAATACCAATAAAACTGTTTTTGTGATATAGAGTTTATGCAAATATATATTTGTGGAAAATAGCTGCGATTAAATACTGTATTTCATTTTACACTGGCCTGAATTTGTTAAGATTAAACCTCTAAATTGCAATGTGCAGACACATTTTTAATACAGTACAATACTCCATTAAATGTATACAAATATTATATGATATGCTGCATCCACTGCAATTTATTGGATAAAACCATGGTGGAACTTTGTTCCTTGATTTTATTTCCCACCCCAAAGGATATGATGTCACACAGCTCATCCAATAGAAGCGTTGCAGCTAAGCTAAGGCTGCGTCCAGAAACCCCAAAAGTGTCTCCTTTTTCCTACCGATCCTCCTCCTCTCCTCCGTGACCCGGAAACTGATTTCGTGACGCCATCTTGCCGCCTGTCCGAATACCGTAGGAGACGAAAGAAGCCGCTTAAAATCCACCTGTAGTAAGCTTCCAACGGAGGTTACATCAGTGTATCCTACTCCGGAAGACTTTTAAGGATTTTCCAATGACATCACTGCATCCACGCCCACAGAGCACGCGAAAATGGGGAAGGCAACGCCCAAATATACGTCATAAACATATTAATTAACTAGGTTCCTTATCTAATTAAACAGCCAGTAAAGCAGTAATATAATTTATAGTTTAGATAAACCGTATGCTCAGTAAAACTATATTTATGACCCTATGTGTATCATGTTATACATATAAAAACATATATTATTTATAATATATATATATCATTTTAATTAATTCATTTATTTACTTATTTATTTTAACTTAGGGACTGATGAGGAAACTGAATCCCTCATAAGGCTGAGGTCAGACAGGGCTGCCAGAGTCACTGGTCAGAGATGCGGCCAAAAATGCGGCTGGGAGTAAACAGGATTTTATTGGAATATCTGAATTTTTAGCTGTGTGTGATAGTAATGTTCTGAAACGTGCTGAAAGTGAGCGTTGTGATTGGCTCAGTTCAACGGTAGTCAACATCCTATCTAAAAGGGATCAGCTGTCCCATTTCCCCAATTACAGCTCCTTCCCTCCATTCCTCCTCCTCCTCTCCTCGATTCCTCCACCTTCTTCCGGGGTAGGAGAGGAGGAGTAGGAAAGGAGGAGTAGGAGAGGAGGAGTAGCAAAAGTTTCTGGACGCAGCCTAAGTGTCAACTTTAGCCTGGTACAGAGCAGGTTTGTACACACCTATATGTTGCTGTAGTAACTAAACGAGGCTTAAGTCTAGCCTCTTTCTTGGAACCGACATTTGAGCAAAATGAGCCAGGCTCGTCTTAAAAAACCTGACTTAAGCCTGAGTTAGCTCGCTTCGTGGATCATCCCTCTGGTATCTGTTAAACAAATTACAAAATACCAATAAATACATTGATGTATCCCTAATGCTTGCCCTTACATAGCCTCTTTTTGTTCTCCAATACAAACACACACACACACTTTAGAACTACTGTCACATTTTTTACATCTCACAGTAGCAGTTTGGCAGAAAAAACTGTAAGAAAGAGAAAAAGAGAGAGAGAGAGAGACAAGCAGTGAAAAAAACAGAAATAAGAGCGGGAGAGAGAGAGAGAAAGAAAGATAAACAGCAAGCTGAATAGCAGAACATAAGCTGGTTCGACTGTTAGCTCCTCTCCCTGGCTGCGTCCAGAAACCAGTAGCAAAAGTACAGCGGTTTGAAAAAAAAATAAGAAAAGGACTTTTATTATATCCGGGTGTTCTGTCGATTTGTCCTACCTATCGATGCATGCTTCCCAAAGATACTGCGCATGCGCTGACCTACACAATCTAATTATTTATCGTGTTTTTATTTATAATTAATCTGTTTTAGGGGGGTTTATGTGCATTAAACAACCTGGACGCACTGTCATTGCACAAAAATGTAAATGGAAAATAAAAATTAGAATTATTATCATAAATAAATACAAAAGCAGTTTGTAATTAGCTTTATTTGCCATAACTTTGCCATGATCCAATGATTTATGCAATCCAAATCTAATAACGTACATCTACTGGAATTTTACTGTGTACATGCCCTAAAATAGTGCTTATTTTGTATCTTTACAGTTAAATATACATTAGGGCAGCACGGTTCGACACCGGAACAACAGCTGCAAAGCACGTGATCACTTAGACTGCCCAATCCCAGAGCCGGTTTATGGAGAGCCCACCCTCTGTCTTTGCCGCTCTATCAAAATGACTGCAGGCCACTAGAGGGAGCTAAAAACTCAATAATAATAATAATAAGAAGAATAAGAATAATAGCAGTTTGATAGTGAGGTAGTGTTATACAGTGAGACAGTGTGAGAATGATTTAATACTCTAAAATGTAAATAGACTGTTTTACTCACAGACCCTGAAAATTTACACAGACCGTTTATTCCTACAGGCACCAAAACAGCACTGAAACGAAAGACATGCTACTATTGGATATTGTTTTTTCAGTAGTATATTTTACTGGGCAAAAATGCTAACAGCTGATCATAGAAAATGACAGGTAATAACAGGTAAGGATGGGTGATAACAGCTAATGACAGTCTAATGACATGCAATGACAGATAATGACAGGTAATCACAGCTAATGACAGCTAATGCTGCATAATCCCAGATGAGGACAGTTTATCACAGAAAACGACAGCTAAAGTAGCTGAAGGAAGTTATTTTGAGCTTCATCACTCGCTGTTTGGGAGTGAGACAGTCAGCAGTTCAGACACGTGATACACACACAGGCCGCTCAAAGAGCTCATCCGAACACACTCCACTCTGCGCTCGACTAGTCCGCCCTGTGCCTGTGTCAGCAGTCATGTGAGCTGGGATAAATGGCTGCTCTACTCTCAGGTTTATTCTGAAACTGGTAGCTGGTTTTTCCGTTATTTAGCACTTTGGTTCTATTTTACGGCCTGTCTGTTGTTTAGTCGACGGATTTCGGGCTTCGCGACCACAACTGATATAGAGAAAAAAGAAGAGGGACTTCATCATCTGTACCTGTAACTATTCATCCTCCTTCTCTTCCTCCTCGTCCTTCTCCTCCTCAGAGCCAGTTTACATCGCTGTTATGATCCAGATCTGAACCAGAGGGGATACACGCTAGACCCGGACCTGCTGTGGACTCGGAGGAATGACAGACAGAACACAAAGTCCTGTTTTTTTAAGGAAGCTGAAATCGAATTATTCTGGAAAATCAACTTTTATCTAAAACCTGTCTTTACAATCTGTTGAAATCATGAACACGGAGAAAGACTTTTCTCCTCTGACCCCAAACATCGTGAGAGCTCTGAACGACAAGCTGTACGAGAAGAGGAAGGTAGCAGCACTTGAAATCGAAAAGTGAGTACAAAACTAATATTCACATATACCTAACATATATCTAACCTCTAGCTTACCTATATCTAATGTTTCTTCTCAAATTACTCTGAAATTAAAATCAGCAGCCCGTATGAGTACTGAGCACTTGACACGGCACATGATCAACATAATCCTTCATCTGTCTTGTGATCAAACAGCCTTAAAAGTCCTAAGTGCTGCTAACAATGCTCCTATTATATTCACTGTTTTTAAGATCACTAACAGAGATTGTTTTAGAGTGGTGTAAAAAAGTAGAGTACTCTACAGGAATGCAGAAACAGGTTGACACTAACACACATACATTGTGAATTGTGCTGTATAAAAGTTTTTTTAAGCACTGTATCTGTGTACTGTTGTGTTTTTCCCACAGGCTAGTCCGTGAGTTTGTGGCTCAAAACAACTCAACTCAGATTAGACATGTCATTCAGATTCTGGCCTCAGAGTTTGCCCTGTCCCAACACCCCCACAGCCGAAAAGGAGGTCTTATTGGCCTGGCTGCCTGCTCCATAGCCCTGGGCAAGGTATGCTTTAATACTTTGCACTGTAGATATGTTTCTGAGCTGTGACATTTGTATATCATGCACTCATGTATTCAGTTACAAAACATTAAAGGAAATATAATTGTTACACTTATACACACATTTGTGCATCTACTTTGTCTTACATTATACAGTAAGAGTGAGTACCCCCCTCACATTTCTGCAAATATCTTATATCTTTTCATGGGACAACACCATAAGAAATAAAACTCGGATATAACTTGGAATAGTCAGTGTACTGCTTGTATATTATTATAGAGTATAGCCTTTTATGTCTAAATAGCTAGCAACACAAGTGAGTACATCTCACAGTGCCCAATTGTGTCATTGTCTCTTTCTTGTTTCAAGTGACTTATTAGAATTACAAGGTTTCAGGTGTGAATGAGAAGCAGAGCTGTTACATTTGGTGTTTTGGGTTCAATTATCCCATACTATTGACTGGATATTCAACATGTGGAAAGAATTATTGCTCTCCACAAAGATGGTTGGCTATAAGAAGATTAACCAAAGAAGTTGAGTCTGTGTGTTCAGCCCCACTAAAAACAGATGCATGTGGTCTGTGGTCCAAAATAATCTTGTTTGTCTCAGATGGTCTCCAGTGTCCTGTATGGAAGGGCCCTGTTGAGCAGTACCAAGATAACTGTTCTTTGCTATCAGTCAAACATGGTGGTGGTGGCGGCATCATGGTCTGGGGCTGCTTGAGCACATCCAGCACTGAGACCCAAGCACACCTCCAAGATAACAACTACCTTGCTAAGGTAGCCTAAGGTAAAGGTGATTGACTGACCAAGCATGTCTTTTTAACTAAACCCAGTTAAGACCCTGTGGGTCATCCTCAAGTGGAAGGTGGATTCCAGTAGCAACCTGAGCAGGTGAATTGGCAGTGAATAGGCAGTACTAGATGTTAATGGTCGTCACACAAAATGTATATTGTTGTCCCATGAAAAAAATAGCAGAAATGTAATGCGTATACCCACCTTTGTTGGATACTGTATGTGTAAATAAATATATATATTTTTCATTTACATTATAATTATTATGGACAGTACTTCAGACACATACATACAGTGGCTTGCAAAAGTATTCATAACCTTTGAACTTTTTCCACATTTTTCACCTTTACAAACAAAAATTTATTTTATTGAGATTTTCAGTAAAAGACCAACATGAAGTAGCAAATAACTGTGAAGTGGATCAAAAAATATTTGAAAACCATGTATAATTTATCAAATACAATTTTGAAAAGTGTGACACAAGGTGGAGAGGCGGGACAAGCGGGGTAGTCAACCAATCAGCAGTACCCGCCTCTCCTGAAGCAGCACGGCGCGCTCAGATACAAACCCGGGAGGAATGACTCGCCTGTGATCTGTCGTTACTTATGGGGCTCGACTCGGAGTTAACTCAACAGTGTCAGCAGCAAGGAGAGAGAGGCAAAATATTTCTCCTTTGACGTCGCGAAAAAACACGACAACGTGTAAAAACCATGCGGAGCGACTCCGGTAAAAACACCACTAATCTTTCAGCGTCTGCAGACAAGAGTCTCACAGATCTCCATGCAGAGATCCGCGTTTTAATGCTAATGATATTTCATGAGCTGATGGTGTGTTTAACTCGACTGTGTACAGATTAACTCACTCATTAAGATAAAATCACCTGTTTAATCCCACAGTGGGAAACATATAGCTAGTGTTTAAGTATTCCTGAAAGGGCAGAAACAATAACAATAATTATTATAACAATAAAATAAGTGAATCTATTAACCGCAATTACAGCACTTTCTCATAAGTTTCTCACTTTAACTCATGAATTCTCTTAGTTCATCCTGAGAGCATCTCTACAGGACAGTGAGTGAATGTATGTTTTTTGATCTCATTTATAGAATGTAGCTACAGTAGGTGTGCTGGGTTAGTGTTGGAGATAAAAGTAGATCCTTTAAAAGCTGTTTTTTCACGTCTACAGCTCTGTTCAAATTTAACCATTCAAATGTTTTATGACCCGATTTCTAAAACAAGTTTTTAAATATATAAAATATTTATAGTCACATACCTACAATAATAATATACAATAAAATCATATAAAATATATAAATATATAGGGGTGTGACGAGATCTCGCAAGATTAAAACGGACAATATTTCTCGTCAGGCTTAAACCTGTCTCGCGGGGCAAAAAAACAAAGAAGTGTGGAGTTTTTAAGAGGGATCTGGCAACCCAGTAGCGATTGCGATAGAGTATGGTGGCTGAGCAGTGAGAGCAGCGCTCAGCAGAAGTGTAAAATTTGGGTATTTGTATAGAAGATGCTTCTGCTACTTTTAAGTTGTATGTCTGGCTGCATTTCGGCTCCAGTGGAAACAATAAACAGTAACAGAGTGACCAACAAGACACAAACCATATGTAAATATTGTGAGTAAATCCTACACGTGACTGTTTCATAGGCAGTTGTACTAATCCCTTAGCTCTGTACTGTATTTAAAAAATGTTCTGTCTCTGTTTGCACTTCAAGCATAGTCTTAATATGACTGGTTATGATTACGCAGAGTTAAATTACAAGAGATTTAGGAGAAATAAACACAAACCCTAGGCTTAATATGACTGGTTGTGGTTTGCACTTATTGTTTGCACTATATAAGACCTAGAAAAGTTTCATTTTTATTATTTATTCTTATTTCTATTTCTTATAGAATCAATGTGTGAGAGAAACCAGTCTGTTAAGTTTGTGTTATATGATTTCATCAAATAAAACTCTAGTTTTCAAGCCATTTTTCATTTTTGACAATTTCTTTAAAATTTCATTTCATCTCGTCTCGTTCTCGTGAACCCAGTATCGTGTCTCGTCTCGTGATATTAGTGTCTCGTCACACCCCTATGAATATATTTTACTTTCAAACATTAGCAATATTACACAACTAGTTAATAAATGTTTTATTTTTATAAGTGTGTTGTTAATTATTGAAGGGAACTGATGAAAAAGCATTTACATTTACACACTTTACATTTTATTCGACTTAATTGACTCATTTTAGTCGACTAAATTTAAAAGAATAAAATGAATGAAAAGATTCATTTTGTCTCCATAGTAGTGCTGCTATTGTGTTTTTTATACCAGCAGCAGCAACTTCAGGCACAGTACTCTAGCAACTGTATCCACGGCTCATTTTTCCTGCTTTTCCGGTTATTTTGAGAGGGTACTGACTGCAGCCTGCAGGAAGGTGGAGTTGGACGTCCAGTGCGTCTAGTCCCTCCCACTTTGTCAGCCTTCATAGATCGCTTCCTTCGAAGGATGCAGCCCCTGAATTGAGACACAGCTATAATGTGCCGCGTCGTCCGGCTTAAATACTGTGTTACACTACAAGCTTGCGAGACTGACAAGGCGTAACGTGGACAAAGTGGGCGGGACTGGACGCGCTGGGCGTCCAACTCCGCCTTCCCGCAGGTGGCAGTCAGTAGTAGTTGGTTATTTTTCTTCTTCTGCTGCCGAGGAATGCCTGCTCAGCTTCCTGTAATTGGTCCGAAAGTTCGAACCATACAGAAAAGCACTTTCACACTGCAAGCAAACCGGACCATGGTTCCGAAGATCCGGACGTATACACAGTATTTAAGCCGGACTACGCGGCACATTATATTTTAAGTCCGCTAACTGCCCTGTACATTGTTTACTTCCGTTCAGAGGCGGAGCTAAGACATGATGCTGACAAAGTGGGCGGGACTGGACGGCATGACGCTAACAAAGTTCCTGCAGGCTGCAGTCAGTACCCTCTCAAAATAACCGGAAAAGCAGGAAAAATGGTCCGTGGATACAGTTGCTACAGGACAAGCATGTTCGTTTGGCGAATTTGAACTAACCAAGAGTACTGTGTCTGAAGTTGCTGCTGCTGCTGCTGGTATAAAATTAAGCAATAGAACACGAGAGGGAGTGTGTTATCACGAATAACATCACTGCTGTGATCCGGTCGCAGGCACGAGCCGAAGGCAAGTGATGTTATTGGTGATAACACACGACCTCGAGTGTTCTATTGCTTTTATACAACAGTTTATTTTTACAAAATGAATAAAGAAAATAAATCAAAGAACTTTAAGAAATTCAGTTTGAATATGCTTTAATATGGACTGTGCCTTCCGCCAAAAAGTAGTTCCACCACAACTTAACTAAAAAAAGGTGTATGGTTCAGGGAGACTAACACCACGAAAGTTAGCTTAAAAGCAAACTTGGGAATAAGTGAAGATAGTGACGTTAGGAGCGTGAAATAACGTTAATACTCTCCTCTCCTGCTCTGTGGAGTTGTCTTCAGGTGAACGCTGCGCTTTTTTTTTAGTATTTCTGTATGTTTTGCTGGTTGGTGTTGGGTAGCTTGCCGGTGTGGCTGGACTGTGGGTAGGTGACCGTAGTCAAGCTATCCGCTCTTCGAAAATTCCCAGTTAGCGTAGCTTGCTTTAGCTCAGCATTAACTTAGTTTAGCCTAGCCTGGCTGGTTAAGTTATCGTTCTGGCTGTCAGATGGCATTAGCCGAGCGATTTTCCTTCCCTTTTTTCCACGAGTCAGCGCTGCGGGCGAGTGTGCCGCAGCTGAGCGCTAGCCTGTGCTAAGCTAACGCTGCTGCTGGTGCCGGTGGAGGCGATGATTCAAAACTGTCCTGTGTATATACGCCGTTACTCGGCAACGCGTCGGCGGAGTGATACAGATTTAGTGTGAGAAGGCCGTGATGTCATCACGGCTAGAACACTTCTCAACCAATCAGATTATGAGGTCGGAACTAACTGTTGTATAAACCACAATAGCAGCACTAATTACAATGAAGATGAAATAAATCTGTTCATTCAATTTAACTTATCCTGGAAAGGTTTTCCACCCAATGAACCACCCGCTGAATTGTCAACACGCCAACGTCCTTCTAAAACCACTCAGCGTTAGGTTAAGGAACCTTAAGTGATGATGAAAGCATGTAGGAGTAGCACACAAAGGTCGTTAGTGCGCTCCCTAAACTGCAGTGTGAAAACAAAAATAAGCGGACCAAATATATACAATGTAGCAACACATGAACCTTGGTTCGGACAACGGTGTGAAAGCACCCTTAAACTAAAAACATTTCAGATGACTAAATTATGACTAAATCTAAATACCATTTTCGTCACAGGACTATAACTAAAACTAAATCAGAATTTGTTGTCAATATTAACACTGCTTCAGTAGTCAATTAATTAGTTCTTAGAGTCCAGCTGTGTGTAAGTTATTCTCAGTATAAATACACCTGTTTTGTAAGAGAACACTGCTGAACTAACAGCATCATGAAGACCAAGGAACCCATCAGACAGGGCAGATATACATTTGTGGAGAAGTTTAAAGCAGGATCACATCCCTTGCTTTGAGCATCCTAATGAGCACTGTTCAATCCATCATCCAAAATATATATAATGTATTCTACAATATACCAAGACTTTGCTGTCCATCAAAAGTGACGGATCAAGCAAAGAGATCCCTGGTCAGAGAAGCAGCCAAGAGGCCCATTATATACTCTGGAAGAGCTGCAGAAAGCCACAGCTCAAGTGGGAGAACCTGTTCACAGCACAACTATAAGTAATGCCATCCACAAATCTAGCCTTTATCAAAGATTGGAAAGTAGAAAACCATTGTTGAAAGAAAGAATAAGAAATGTTATTTGCCATTTTCCACAAGCCGTACAGTGGACACAGAAAACATGTGAAAGAAGGTGCTGTTGCCAGAAGTGACCAAAGTTTAACTGTTTGGCCTAAATGCAAAGTGCACGACTTACGACTGAACATACCATACCTATTGTAAAACATTGTGGTGGTAGCATCATACTGTGGTGATTGGGAAGCTGGTTGTTGTGAAAATGGATAGAGCCAAATACAGAATGAAAGAAAACCTGTCGGAGGCTTAAAAAGACTTGACACTGGGAAGTAGATTCACCTTCCAGCAAGACAATGACCCTAAACATACAGCCAGAGCTACAGTGAAATGGTTTAAATTAAAGAGTATTCATGTGTTAGAATGGCCCAGTCAAAATCCTGACCTTAATCCCACTGAGCTTCTGTGACAAGTAGGTCTGTCACAATAACAATGTTTTGTCCCAGAATGATTGCGACAAGCTATATTGTTGGCATTTTTAGACCACTAATTTGGCACTAATAAAATGATAACATGATACCATAACAAAGGAATTAACCCTTTTAAAGACAAAAAACTTTCCGTTCATGTTCATGCACCTAATTTGGGGAACGTACCTAATTTTGTGAAGTGCAGAGACAGTGGGTCTGCCCCATACAATGACGTGCCTCCCCGGTCTGTCCCACCTGGCCCGCGTTGGACCGGCATAAACACCCTGCCTCAGCCTTTACTCCAGATACGCTGATGGTGAATGGAAGACTGAGGCAACATGAACCTAAGACACTAAAGTTAAGCAACTAGAGACGTACTGGGCCGTAGTGCTGTGCGATATGACGATAAATATCGTGGGGACAATAGAAAAGTTTCGATCTTCTATTGTCCCTATCGTTTCTACAGTTATTGCATCAATTATTTATGCAAATATATAAGTAGGCTACGATGAAATGTATTGGCATTAGGGTTGGGTTTCTATCATGGTTTTCAATTTTTGTTGAGGATCTTGAACTGACTTTGTGTGGTATACAGCGCTCTGTTGTGTATATTTACATTTTTATTTTTTAATATTTCATTAGAACCGTCATGCTGCCGCTGCTCCTTTGTTCTGTAGGTGTTGCGTCATAGCGCTGGTAAAGCTTTATATTTTGTCTTTAAGCTACTGCTTTGAGGATTCAATATTTCTTTTTTATCTTTTTGAATTTGTTACATTATATTTCTTTTAGCATTTTGAGCTTAGTTTAGTTGGTTATTTTTCTACTTTATATCTATTCTTCTGTTTTTATTAAATGTTGTTATTAGCTTATAGGATTGTTGCTGCCTTCTTTGTTATTTAGAGTACATACAGTTGTGGTCAAAAGTTTACATACACTTGTAAAAAAACATAATGTTATGGCTGTCTTGAGTTTTCAATAAGTTCTACAACTCTTATTTTTCTGTGATAGAGTGATCGGAACACATACATGTTTGTCACAAAAAACAGTCATAAAATTTGGTTCTTTCATAAATTTATTATGGGTCTGCTGAAAATGTCACCAAATCTGCTGGGTCAAAAATATATATACAGCAACAAAATTTGTCAATTTTGGTGATGTAGCGAGTTGTGTCAATCAAATTAGCTTCATGTCATGGCCTCTTCACTTCTTGTAAGTGATTCTGATTGACTACAGCTGTTGACTTCTCATGAGCCCATTTAAATAGGGCTCATTTGACCCAGTGATTAGACTCAGCTACAAAAGCTACAATGGGAAAGTCAAAGGAACTCAGTGTGGATCTGAAAAAGCGAATTATTGACTTGAACAAGTCAGGGAAGTCACTTGGAGCCATTTCAAAGCAGCTACAGGTCCCAAGAGCAACTGTGCAGACAATTATACGCAAGTATAAAGTGCATGGAACAGTTGTGTCACTGCCACGATCAGGAAGAAAACGCAAGCTATCACATGCTGCCGAGAGGAGATTGGTCAGGATGGTCAAGAGTCAACCAAGAATCACCAAGAAGCAGGTCTGCAAGGATTTGGAAGCTGATGGAACACAGGTGTCAGTCTCCACAGTCAAGCGTGTTTTACATCGCCATGGACTGAGAGGCTGCCGTGCAAGAAAGAAGCCCTTGCTCCAGAAAAGGCACCTTAAGACTCGGCTGAAGTTTGCTGCTGATCACATGGACAAAGATAAAACCTTCTGGAGGAAAGTTCTCTGGTCAGGCGAAACAAAAATTGAGCTGTTTGGCCACAACACCCAGCAATATGTTTGGAGGAGAAAAGGTGAGGCCTTTAATCCCAGGAACACCATGCCTACTGTCAAGCATGGTGGTGGTAGTATTATGCTCTGGGGATGTTTTGCTGCCAGTGGAACTGGTTCTTTGCAGAAAGTAAATGGGATAATGAAGAAGGAGGATTACCTCCAAATTCTGCAGGAAAACTTAAAACCATCAGCCCGAAGGTTGGGTCTTGGGCGCAGTTGGGTGTTCCAACAAGACAATGACCCAAAACACACATCAAAAGTGGTAAAGGAATGGCTAAACCAGGCTAGAATTAAGGTTTTAGAATGGCCTTCCCAAAGTCCTGACTTAAACCCCATTGAGAACATGTGGACAGTGCTAAAGAAACGGGTTCATGCAAGAAAACCATCACATTTAGCTGAACTGCACCAATTCTGTCAAGAAGAGTGGTCAAACATTCGACCTGAAGCTTGCCAGGAGCTTGTGGATGGCTACCAAAAGCGCCTAGTTGCCGTGAAAATGGCCAAGGGACATGTAACCAAATACTAATGTTGCTGTATGTATATTTTTGACCCAGCAGATTTGGTGACATTTTCAGCAGACCCATAATAAATTTATGAAAGAACCAAATTTTATGACTGTTTTTTGTGACAAACATGTATGTGTTCCGATCACTCTATCACAGAAAAATAAGAGTTGTAGAACTTATTGAAAACTCAAGACAGCCATAACATTATGTTTTTTTACAAGTGTATGTAAACTTTTGACCACAACTGTAACGTCTCCCTGGTATTATAAATAAATGCTGTGTCTGTGTTCACTGTAGTTGAGCTAATAATTTAAGCTCTAATAATATGTTATAACAAATAATCTAATAGCACATTTTATGTGGTGACTCCTGTGTTCTGTAGGATTCAGGGTTGTACCTGAAGGAGTTGATTGAGCCGGTCCTCACCTGCTTCAATGACTCTGACAGCCGACTGCGATATTACGCCTGTGAAGCTCTTTACAACATAGTGAAGGTGGCAAGAGGAGCTGTGCTTCCCCATTTTAACGTGCTGTTTGATGGTCTCAGTAAGGTAAGTTTCTGATGATGAAATAGTAGCAGGGTTGATGTTTCCAGTCCATGCATTTTTTTTTATCTGTCACACAAAACCAAATTTAGTGGGGTTTTTTTTATTGTACTTAAAACTAATAAGCCCTGCAGCTACAGGTTTTAATTAAATGTTAGATTCAAAAATGTATCTTCGCTACAATTACTGCTTTCATTAAAGTATTGAAAATGTTGATAAAGTTCTGCGCTGGCAGTGTTACTCCTCTTTTGCATTTTCCAGCTTGCTGCAGACCCTGATCCTAATGTAAAGAGTGGCTCTGAGCTTCTTGACCGCCTTCTAAAGGTAAGACCAAACACACACTTATGTCACACACTTCTTGGTAATATATATTCAATTGGTCTAAGAGCTTAAAGTTAGAAATGATACTGTGACAATAAATCATACAATTTTAAGGACACATAATTTTTGTAAGTAGGTGGACACAAAATGCAATTGTTAGTGAATTTTATTCACAATATAGCATAGAACATATATCAGGTGCTGAAAGTGAAAATTTAATGACCGCAACATATCTAGAAAAGGTTGGGACTGGCCATGAACAATACCATCCAGAGAATCCCTGTGAACAAGGTACAAGGCCAACAGTCAGTATTGGATGCTGGTGATATTTGGACACACTGCATTGCTTTAAAAACAGGTGTGATTTTTCAAATACATGTTAAAATTGTTTTCTACAAAGAAGAAGCCATATGACAACATGGTCTAGAAATGCTTTTGAAGGTCAAAGCTGTACAGACCAATGAATATATAAGATTTGCTAATTACTAAATTGTGTTTTTGTTCACGTTTATTTACATTTTACATAACATTCCATTAGGATTGTAAATTAATATAATATATGTAAGGAAAGGGTGATTACATTGCTTTCAGTCTACAGAAAAACCTCAGTTGGATGTGAAAACACTGTGCATCACAAAGGCTAGTCTTAATTTTATCACAACTTTTGCCTGTTGTTCCTAAATGTCTCTCCAGGACATTGTTACAGAAAGTAACAAGTTTGACTTGGTGGCTTTTGTTCCCCTATTACGAGAAAGGATCTACTCCAACAATCAGTATGCTCGCCAATTCATTATTTCCTGGGTGAGTAATGTTTCCCAACAGAGGAAGTGTACTCATCAGTTTTGTTATGCTTATGAACAGTGAAGTGAAAAAGTTTTCCCCTGTTAATGTTTATAATTTTGCTTTATAAATCATTGATTGTTTGGATCAACAATTTCAGTTAAATATAAATCATATAGCAGATGAACACAGTGATTTTGAGAAGTGAAATTAAGTTTAAACAAAATTAGGCAGGTGCATAAAATTTGGCACCTCAACAGAAAAATCACATCAATATTTAGTAGATCCTCCTTTTGCAGAAAAAACTGCCTTTAAACATTTTCTATAGCTTCCAATAAGAGTCTGACCTGAAGGTATTTTGGATCATTCTTCTTTACAAAACATCAGTTCAGTCAGGTTTGATGGTTTCTGAGCTTAAACAGCTCGCTTTAAATCACACCACAGATTTTCAATAATATTCAGGTCTGGGGACTGAGATGATCATTACAGAACATTGTACTTGTTTCTCTGCATGAATACTTTAGTAGATTTAAAGCAGAGTTTATGGTTGTTGTCTTGTTGAAGTACCCAGCCCCGGCACAACTTCAACTTTCTCACTGATTCTAGAACATTGTTCACAAGAATCTGCTGATATTGACTGATATCCAAATAAACCCTCAACTTTGCACATGCACTGACCACACAGCCCCACAGCATGATGATAGACCTGTATCCTAAATTTTACTTTATATATATTGTAATATATTACATTTAAAAAAGTTGCACCAGTTAGAATGTTATAAACAGTTAGATTTGTTACTCACAAGGTTATAATGGTTCTGAATGCTTCATTATAGTTTAATTTTAGTTTGTTTTCACTTTTTCTCCTCCAATTCAGTTAGTTTTCGCTTTTAGAGTGGGTTTGCTAGTTTTTATTAGTTTTTACACATTATATTAGAGATCAATCTGAGAAACACATAAACTCAAACACTCAAACTTTACAGGTTTCACTAATTTTAATCAAAATGATCAACTATAAGTGAGTGCAAGAGAGAGAGAGAGATTTATCAGTTCATCCTCCCACGTGGGGTGTTGTGGTGTTTGAGCTACTCACAGGTAAAGTTTCTCACAGCTGCTTCTCAGAAGGACTTGTAGCTGTGTGGAGTTTATTCCTCATACTGTATCTTCTGTTTCACTACAGAACACGTGCTTTTATCTCCCTCGCGCTCATATTATAATTCAATTCTGCTGCTTCCTCAGTGTTTTCTGTCATTATTTTGCGGCTAACGCGAGCGCTATAAACAAGAACCAACACCACAGAGGTGCCGTGCTGCCGCTGTTGTGCCGAATCTGACTCCCCGCTGAATCCGACTTCGCTTCAAGAGCAGAATCGGCACAACACCGCCCGCTGTAAAACTGCTGGAGTGGAAACAGCGCTTATAAATAAATTCACAAACACAAAAACTAAGGGTATTCTATCAGTAATTTCAGTTCGTTTTAGTTAGTTTTATAAACTCTCAATACAGTTCCAGTTAGTTACCTTTTGTTCTCTTAATTACCATTTCTATTAGTTTTAGTTGACGAAAATGTTTTTTTACTTTTAGTTTTCGTTAAGGATAATACTTGATAACTTAGATATATAAATAAATAAATAAATAAATAGCATAAAAAAACAGATGTGTATATATATATATATATATATATATATATATATATATATGTATGTATACTTTAATTTAATGTGAAAGACAAACACAAAGTGGTATACAATTGTGAAATATATAAAAAAAGTACAAATAAAAAAACTGAAATGTGTGGTGTGCAAAAGTATTTAGCCCCCTTTTTTCTGAGTGCAACCTTTTGTTGCCTGATGACTGCTAGTGACTAAAAAGAGTCCACCTGTGTGTAATCTAATCTCAGTACAGATACAGCTGCTCCCTGAAGACCTCAGAAGTTGGTTAAGAGAATATTGGGGAATAAACAGCATCATAAAGTCCAAAGAACACACCAGACAGGTCAGGAATAAGGTTTTATAGACGTTTAAAGCAGGCTTAGGCTATAAAAAACTTTGAACATCTCACAGAGCTCTATTCAATCCATTATCCGGAAATGCAAAGAGTATAGCACAACTTTAAACCTACCAAGTCAAGGCGTCCACCTAAACTTACAGACTGAACGAGGAGAGCACTGATCAGAGATGCAGTCAGGATGCCCATGGGAAAATGCAGAGATTCACAGCTCACGTGGAGAAATCTGTCCACAATCAGATCAACTATTAGTCGTGCGCTGCCCAAATCTGGTCATTAGGGAAGAGTGGCAAGAAGAAAGCCATTGTTAAAAAAAAAAACACATAAAAGTCCTGTATGCAGTTTGCCAGAAGCCATGTTGGGGACACAGCTAACATGTGGAAGAAGGTGCTTTGCACACTTTTCAGGTTTTATTTGTAAAAAGTTTTTTAAATTATGCATAATTTTCTTTCTACTTCACAATTGTATACCACATTAAATTCCAATGAAATATATTTATTATGTTTGCGGTTGTAATGTGACAGTAAGGAAAAGTTCAAGGGGAATGAATACTTTTGTAAGCCACTGTGTATATTCTCGCACAGAGCCAGGAGCCAAGATTGTTTGTATTGCTTTTTCCCTTAATAAATGAAATCATCATTTAAAAACTGCTTTTGTATTCACTCTGTTATTAAAGTTTGTTTGAACATTAGAAAATTATAAGTATGGCCAAAAACAAAATAAATCTGTAAGGAGGAAAATACTTTTTCACAGCACTGTAAATGCTTGTATTCACCATGTGGTCTAAAGCTGGCAAATAATAGATATGGACCTCTGTTCCCATATGTTGTGGTTTTATGTATATATTGTCGTAATACCTGCACCATCTTCAGATCTTGGTTTTGGAGTCAGTTCCAGACATCAACCTCCTTGACTACCTGCCAGAAATCCTGGATGGACTCTTTCAGATACTGGGTGACAGCAGCAAAGAGATCAGGCGCATGTAAGAAGTACATCTATGACCTCTCCTTTTTCTTCTCATTTTTGTCTTTATCATTTTTGTCCTTTTTTAAAACAACTTGCTGGTTCCTTCAGGTGTGAAGTGGTGTTGGGAGAATTTCTAAAAGAAATCAAGAAAACTCCTTCCAGTGTCAAGTTTGCTGAAATGGCAAACATACTGGTCATCCACTGCCAAGTGTCTGATGAGTCCAAACTTAGTAAGTCAGGTTCTAGAAATGAAGCAACAACTAAATTTTTTATTTAAATTATATATGGAAGCAGATTTTTTCTGCCTCCAAATTGGATTAAAAAGTCAAAGATTTGCACATTTTATTCTTGTGATATTAAATATTGTGATGTCAGAAGTGATGGTGATAATGATAATCAAAATAACAATAAACACTGATCTCTCCTTCTCTCATTGACTCTCCCTTTAGCTAATGACCTGATCCAGTTGACAGCTATGACCTGGATGAGGGAATTTATTCAGCTGGCAGGCCGGGTGGTCCTGCCCTATTCCTCTGGCATACTAACGGCTGTACTGCCCTGCTTGTCCTATGATGACCGCAAGAAGAGTATCCTTTTCAAATATGACAAAATAACGTTTAACTGGTCAGAGGATAAACATTAATAAAAAAAATTGGCAAATTTCAAACCATTTGTTTTAATACAAAACCAGCTTTTCACCCAAGACCATGCTAATGGTATGCATGGGCCGCAAGTGTTACCTTGGGTGAGGATTTCATAGACTCTTACAAAGGATTCCTTGAGATTCAGAGTGGATGGGATGGCAGACACTGCCGAGATCCACATTATTCTGATTAAAGTAAATTTCGGTCATGACAGAAAATTGTGTATGGTAAAATGTAATATGATCTTTTGCATAGCTTAGCCTAGCTTGAGCTTTGTTGAGTTTTGTTTTTTTGTAGCTTGTTGTATCTTGGTGTTTATAAATAATTCTCCTTGGGGTGGAAAGATTCCTGTGCCCATGTAGTCATTTAAAAAAAATATTTTTTCAATGTGCAAAAATAACAAATCCATTATAGTTATGATGTCAGTAAAGAATTTAATGCTCATTGATGTTAGTCATATTAATATTGATTTGACATAGGTTTGAAAGCTTTAATATACTTTACATACTGTCTACTATATCTACTATATATATATATATATATATATATATATATATATATATATATATATATATATATATATATCTACTATATACTATACTGTCTACATGTGGTGTTTTTAGATCTGGCTAATGCTTTTGGTTCAGTAGGCATTTGAATTTTTTAGGGTTCCAGAAGAGATTTCAAGGTTAGTTAAAGCCTATTTTGGAGACATACAGTTTTGCTTTAGTGTAGGGGAGTGTGTCATGTCTTGACCACGACTGGAAATAGGTATAATGGCAGGGTGTACAATTTCACCGCTAGCGTTTACGATGGCAATGGAGGTGAATATTAGGGCTTCTAAGTGGGTCGTAGGCGGGGAGAGGCTGCATGATGGCACCCGGCTCCCACCAGTTAGGGCATTTATGGAAGATATGACAACATGAACGACCACGGTGCCATGTACCCGGCGACTGCTAGGGAAGTAAAATGATAATCTTAGGCTGGCTAGGATGAAAGTTAAACCGAGCAAGTCTAGGAGTGTATCAATCGTTAAAGGGAAGTTGATGCAAGAAAGGTTTATGATGGAGGGAAAAGTCATACCATCTATATTGGAAAAGTCAGTTAAGAGTTTAGGTAGGTGGTATACTGCAGCACTGAATGATAAAGAGCAGATGGAAGGGTTGAGGACGGAAATGGTGGAGGCCATTAATAGAATTGATAAGTCTTTTCTGCCAGGTAAATTAAAATTGTGGTGTCTGCAGTTTGGTTTGTTGCCTCGTCTAAGGTGGCCACTAACAGTTTATGATATTCCGATCTGAGGTTGAGAGGGTAGAAAGGGTTATGAACAAGGCTATAAGGACATGGTTGGGGGTGCCGCGTTGCCTCAGTAGTGTGGCGTGGTGTAGGAGAGGGATGCTGGAACTGCTGTTGACGAGCTTGGTTGAGGAGTTCAAATGTGCTAAGGTAGGACGTGAGATGCAGTTGTTAGGGTCAAAAGACGGGCTGGTTAAAGCAACAGCACCAGTGACTAGGTCTGGGAGAAAGTGGAATGCTCGTGAAGCAACTCAAGCAGCAAGGAGGGCACTGGAGCACAGGGATGTTTTGGGGCAGGTGCAAAATGGGAGGGCAGGATTAGGTTTAGGTGGGCAGGGGGCAGTGGATGAGATGGGAAAGTGTAGAGAAGCGGAGAATCACCTGGCGAGAGTTGGGATGGGGATTGGACACAGGTCGTATAAAGTTTCTTTTGGGAGCTACATATGATGTTCTGCCAACGCCACAAAACCTTGCTCAGTGGGTAGGTGAGGATTCAAGTTGTAAGCTATGTGCAGGAAGTGGCAACCTGAAGCACATTATGTCGGCATGTAAGGTGAGTCTTTCCCAGGGGCGCTACACATGGAGGCATAATCAGGTACTTAGATCTCTTGCAGGTGCACTTGATAAGAAACGGTTAGAAGTTAATAACATGCCCGTGGTAGGTTGCAGTAGGGTAATCACATTTGTGCATGAGGGGCAGCATAGTGGAGAAACAGCACAGTGCTTGAAAACTGCTGGTAAGTGGGCTGATGCACGAGATTGGAAGTTATTAGTGGATGTAGGTAGTAAACTGCAGATCCCGGAGTGCATTCTGGTTACAACCTAGAGGCCGGATGTAGTATTGTACTCTGAAAGTAAGCGGATAGTGTATTTTATAGAGCTGACTGTTCCGTTTGAAGACAAGGTAGATGGAGCTTATGAAAGGAAAAGGCTGAAGTATACAGACTTGGTGGCTGAGGTAAGAGAGCGTGGGTGGCAAGCGTATATTAGACCGGTGGAGGTAGGTACTAGAGGCTTTGTAGCAAAGTCTGCCACAAGACTGCTGTCTGAATTGGGAATTGGAGGTCGTGTGCTGAGGACAGTAGTGAAGGAGTTGTCAGATGTAGCTGAAAGATCTAGTCAGTGGTGGGAGGGGGAAGGGAATGAGTTTGTGCTTCAACAGCAGGCTTGGAGGGGGGTGGGTCTGGGACGCCAGACTTCACTGTTGAGCCTTCTGGAGGTGTCGTGGGCCTAATTCAGCGAAACACTGACGAAGGAAGGTGCCTGCCTGATGACCCCTGAGAAGAGCTTGCACTGAAGTTTGTGTTAGAGTTTGGATGAAGGGGATTGGTGTGGTCCTGCTGTTCTTGTAGTAATTTGTCTCATGAGTTTTGCAGACGTCTGAGTACTTGGCAGTTGAGGTACGGACCATGAACATAGTTCGCTATGCTTCTGGATCCTTGTCGAGCCAGTATCGGATGGTAGTGGTTGCTGTGTTCTGCTCACGCAACTTATAATGTCATTTATTGTGTGATTTGTGCTTAGGTAGGGTGCTGTGGTTAGTGTGTTGTTGCCATAGTTTAAGGAAGTGAGCATAGATTAAGTAGGGATTCTGTTTGTTCATTGGTTATTTTTCGGTAGGTCTGGATACTTGGCAGTTGAGGCAATGGACCATGAACATAGTGTTAGGCTGTGCTTCTGGATCCTTGTTGAGCCAGTATCAGATTGTGGTGGTTTTGCTATTGTCGTTAATTGAGTGAGTAGTAGATCCTGGCTGAGCCCTGTGCATAACCCCAGCTGTTACGTGCAGGATTTGTCAATTTCCTGTATTATATTACTTGAGAAAAATTCTGTTGCAGAGCAGACTAAGCGGTCAATGAAAGAAATGTAAAAATTGTCTAGTATTGTGAAAGTGAAAAGTATGCTACTACTGTATATTTTATGTTAAATTAACAATTTACAATACAATAAGTAATATAATAAAGTATGTCAGCATACTTTTACTTTGAATGTAATTCAATATATTATAAGAAATTGGCATTTTATGTGGTTTAAAAAAACCACTAAATTTATAGAAATAATATACATAAATTTAAGGTGATGACAGAACAGCTCCTTCCTACCTGCATTTACCCCTGAAGACTTACGCTACCTCCCGGCCGTAATATGTCATTGTCATTACTAAATTATTTTGTAATTAGGATCATTTTGCTCATTTTTCTTTTGGTTCTAATGAGAAATCTCAATAATTCACAAAATGATGATACTGTTTTTGCTGTGTATCTCTACTGTCTGATCAACGCTTTTTCTTTGTTACCAATTGTCTTTTTATTTCCTCAAATTTTAGTTAGTACCACTGGAAATGACCCGTAATCCTTAATCCATAGTACACAGTCACTAAAGAAGCTGCTAGTGCCTGCAACCACAGCCTTATGAAGCTTGTGACACCAGAAGACGATGAAGATGAGGAAGAATCACAGTCCACAACCTCCCCTCCGAGCAAAGACACCTCTACTAAGAAAGAAGGGGATATTAATGGTAAGATATCTAATATACTGTAGATCAGATACTGCCGTGATTTCTTTTACAAAACATTGATCAAATTTAAACTAAAATGAATGTAAATTCTTTCTAGGAACTTTTATTTTTTGGAAGTTGGCTTTGTACAGTGAACTTGTGTATCATATAACAATTGGTCTACAAGGTCAAGATTTGCACTCTTGCACACTTGCTGCGACTATAATTAAATATACAGCTGTTTGTTGATATGATTATTAACAATTGTACATTTATTAAGATTATTGCATTGTATATTAATTATTTATATAAACTGTTAGAATGCTGCACACAGCACACATCAATAATGGGTCCAGTGTGTGTTTTTGAGTGTGTTGTCACTGCGGTGTCACATGATATGTGGCCATTGTAAAATATATACTGGTTAATAGACATTTTTCACAAAGTCTGGGTCATCTTGTTCATTTCCTGAAATATTGTTGTTTATTGTAAATTGGAAGTAGCCTCAGCCATTTATTACAACATAACCAAAAAGCACTTAACTCTGCAATTTATGCTCTATGATTTTGTATGCCTGTTTGTCACTCTTAAATATTTCAGAACATCAAACACATTGCAATATTACTTAAAGACAACACAAGTACACACAATGCTTTTAATGAAGAAATGAAGAAAAAAATGTGAAACCTACATGGTCCTGTGTGAAAGTGTTTGCCCCCCAGTTAAAACTTAACTGTGATTTATCAAACCTGAGTTCAGTTTCTCTAGCCACACCCAGACCTGATTACTGCCACACATGTTCTCAATCAAAAAATCACTAAAATAGGACCTGCCTGAGAAAGTGAAGTAGATTAAAAGATACATAAAAAACTAGATATGCAAGTATCCAAAGAAATTCAGGAACAAGTGAGAAAGAAAGTAATTAAGATCTATCAGTCTGGAATATGGTATAAATCCATTTCTCGAACCACAGTGAGAGCCATTATCCACCAATGAAGAAAACGTGAACCAGTGGTGGCCTCCATGGAGTGCTGAGATAAAAACCACTGCTAAGCAAAAATAAGATCCACAAAACTTTTGGGAAAATCTCTGTGGACTGACGAGACAAAAGTTGAAAATTGTGGAAGGTGTGTGTGCCATTAGTTCTGATTTAAAAGTAACATCATACCTACAGTAAAACATGGTGGTGGTAGTGTGAGATGATTCTAGGGCTGTTTTGCTGCTTCAGGACCTAGAAGACTTGCTGTAATAAATGAATCCATGAATTCTATTGTCTACCAAAAAGTCCTGAAGTAAAATATCCGGCTGTCAGTCAGTGACCTCAATGTAAAAGAAACTTTCTGCAGCACGACAATGATTCAAAACACACATAACAAAACATTCCATACGGTAGTAAAATACTCCTTGGACTGGATTAAATGTTTTTTTTTTACTGGGGCTCATTTTATTTGGTCAAGATGGGCCGATTATAATGTAAAAAACCGTATGGTGAACATGCCTTCAAAAGACTCATTACTAAAATATCTCTTGTTAAAGTCCATATCATAGAAGAAGATGTAAACATTGTTTACATTTCAAAATGTTTCTCTCCATACAGTTAAAGTCCAAAAACAGCTTATTCATAATATGATTGTGATACATTTGCATTGACCTGGTTTGGAGTGTTATTGTGACACAGTGTGCCCCTAAAGAAACTTTGCAGGAATTTCATTTTTTTGACTGAAGCACAATAAATTGCAGAAAGTAAATTTGCATAGATCATAGATCCTAAATGCACAATAATAGAAACAGCTTGAAGTAGAAGTTTGTTAATATGTAAAATTGTATGTAAATACCTTGTTTTTTCCTTCTTTGTCAGATTCCTTGAATGCTTCTCAGGAGTCAACGGGATTAAGCAACATCTCTTTCTTCAATCCAACAGGGTACAGTGACCTTTGATCAAATTATTAATAACTGTGTTTTTAAAGTGACCTTTACCTTAACATATTTACAGTAAAATAAAACTTTATTTTCAAATTTCAGTAGAAAAAAAACTGTCTTAACTTTCATTAAAAGTCAATGTGAACAGATTATATTCTATGTAATTTTGAAACATTTTACAATAATCGTAAAGAGTTTCTGCCAGATCCACATAAAGTGGGGGAAAAATGAGAAGATGAAGATTTTGTTTGATGGAAATAAAAAATAGAATCTATTAAAGTTAAACTGAATGTTTACACATGAATGGAATATGCCTCTGTCTTATTTCTGTAGGGCTGATAGGTCTCAGGTGACTCTGGATTTGGATGGCATTGTGCAGGTTCTTGACAGACATTTACACGACTCTTTAACTGGAATGATGACACGCATTGCTGTGCTAAAGTGGCTTTACCATCTATACATCAAAACACCTCGCAAGGCAAGTTAACAGTCCAATCACGTCTTTGAAGTATGTAAATTAGATTTAGTTTGTTAAATGTGAACGTGTGTTTCTCTTTTGTATAGATGTTCCGGCATACAGACAGTCTGTTCCCGATGTTACTGAAGACACTTTCTGATGAGTCTGATGAAGTGAGTGCTTAGCATTTAGGTCTCAAAAGTGTCTTAATGTTAAAGCTACAAAGTGCTGTAAAAAGATTTTAGGCACATGGATTAACCTGGATAAAAAATAAAACATTATATGGGCCGTGTTTCCTCAGTAAAATTGTTTTAGAGTAAATACAAATGACATTAATTAAAACATTTCACTTTGTTTACTAAAGCTTCTCCAAAGATCTACTCTGAGAGTATTTATAGCCAGCACCCAGTTTGATCAATCAGAGCTTAATAATTTTAGATCACTTGAGCTGTTGATTGAATTAAACATATGCCTGCGCTGGCTAAAGGTGTCCAGGAGAAATCTGTAACCAAGCTTTTAATAATTAAGCCTGCAACATGTGTAAACTGGATAGAGGTGAATGAGATCAGTACAGACTTGACAGTTTAGGATTGGTTGAGATGGAAGTTGAGGTGTGACTGTGGCATTATGGATGGGCAAGAGAATAAGGGAAAGGGCTGAAGTCAGATACGTGACAGTATACATGTAAGCTAATTCAAATACATTTTCACAGGTCATCTTAAAAGACTTGGAGGTTCTAGCTGAGATTGCTTCATCTCCTGCTGGACAAACAGAGTCTTTAGGGTCCTGTGATGGCTCGGATAAAACTGAGCTTCATGTTCCAGATGGGAGTAAAGTTGGGCAGCATCAGCTGGGCATGAGTGAGTAATCTCCTCAAATCAGTTTTTCTGTCTCCTCACAAATGTAGATATAGACCGCAAGAAAAGACATAAGAGGTAAGGCATGTAAGTGTTCATTCTTGGTATGTGACTACTCTTGCTTAATATGTACATTGAAAAACATTGTGCTAGCCTGTTTCTGACTTTTTTAACAATGACATTTTAGTTTTTGTTACTGTGTTGTGTATCTGATACATGTCTGACATAGTTTTTGAACCCTAAAAAGATAAAGAGAACCCAGTTAACAAGTTAGACCACAATATTATACTTAATTTATTTATTGAAGAATATGATTCAATATTACATATTTGTGAGTGGCAAAAGTATCTGGTAACCATTGCATAATTGTTCTGTATAAATTACTGACCAAGTAAATTATTTTTACTACTTTTAGGATGTGAAAATCTGATTATTGTTTTCGGTCATATTTATGTAGAAATATATACAGTTCTAAAGGGTTCACAAACTACTTCCTGAACCGGCTGGCAAAACAAATTTCCCATGTAGGCACTAAAACAAAAACTGAGCTTTGAAACTTAAAAAAATACACTGTGAAACCCATGTTAATTTAACACCACTTATGAGCACTGGTACTTTGAGATTAACAGTGTTCATACGTGAATGTTTCGATTGCACTGTTTTCTCCGGAGGTGCAGGTTCCAAAGTTGCGGATTCCTCTCCCTCCACTCCCAGCATGAACTCTTACTTTTACAAGTTCATGATCAACCTGCTCCAACGCTTCAGCCTGGAAAGGAAGCTTCTGGAAACAAGGGGGGCCTTCATCATCAGGTAGATCATGTAAACATTAAAAAGCTCTATACAGGGAAATACAGTAACAGTGAATTAGAACTCCAAACTAGAAAAGGCTGGGGCAGTAAGGAAAGTGCAAAAACACAATAAATGTTACTTGCATTTTCTTTTTAATCTCAAACTGTGAACCCAATATATTTCTTGTAAGCTTCATTTTATTTGTTAAAGGAGAACTCCGGTGTGTATATAGCCAAACAAGCGACTCTGGCTGAAATAATATCCACATTCAGTAGAGTAGATCTGTTCATAGATCTGCAGGAAAGATGGCTTTGGAACAGTCGTGCTAATGGTGAAGTTGTTTTCCCTCCTGTAGGCAGCTGTGTCTTCTCCTACATGCAGAGAATATCTTCCATTCCATGGCAGACATCTTGCTGAAGGAAGAGGATCTGAAGTTTGCATCCACGATGGTGCAGACTCTCAACACCATCCTGCTCACATCAGCCGAGCTTTTTCAGCTTCGGAACCAGCTCAAAGATCTGCGCACACCGGTGAAAACACACACACCACTGATGGGATCTTCATCTGATTCAATTTTAACTTTACATCATGAGCACCAACATCAGTAACTTGACTGATGATTATTTTGACATAGTCAAGATTTTATGAAAGAGAGAATGAACACAATAACTTCAGTAATGTGCTATGAGTATTTAGCATAAAAAACACCCCAATTCAAACTATAATTATGTACACAGCTCTAGAATGTCAGGTAAAGGAGGTGGTGTTTGTGTAATTGATCAAAATACTTTAGATATCGGTCAGAAACACTCTGGCACTATTACTTCCCTTGAGCTCCATTACATTAATATAATTCATTAGATTACAAGCAAGAACAGAATTGCATTGATTAATATCTATAAAGTGCAGTGTGCATTGATAAAAGGATAATAGTAGCACAATAGCAATAGTGTCACAGTTTAACACAAAGTCAGTTAAACTTCAATAATATCTGTATGTCTGCATAAGCCATTGTATATAAAGTTTTGGTGCAAAAACTTGATTTACAGTTGCTCAGTTGCCGCTTCGTGCTTTATAACATCAGGAAAGCTAGACCGTTTCTGACACAACAGGCCACCCAACTCTTGGTACAAGCAAGCATCTCATGCTATCATACTAACTGGCCTCCAGTCTGTGTAGTAAAACCACTCCAGATGATCCAGAATGCAGCAGAACATCTGACCTTCAACCAGCCAAAACGGGCACATGTCACCCCGCTGCTCATTGAGCTCCACTGGCTACAAATTGATGCTCGCATCAAATTCAAAACTCTTACAATCGCCTACAAGGTGATGACAGAACAGCTCCTTCCTACCTGCACTCACTCCTGAAGGCTTACCCTACCTCCCGGCCGCTGCGCTCCTCCAATGAACGTCGCCTCGCTTTACCAAACATTCACACAAAGCAATCCAGACTGTTCTCATACAGAGTTCCCCAATGGTGGAACAAACTACCCTCCACTACCAGATCAGGAGAATCTCTCACTATCTTTAATAAACTCCTGAAGACAGAGCTCTTCAAAGAGCACTTACTATTTTAACACCTCTAACAAACTAACTACTTCTAACCTCATTTCCTTCTTCCCCTCCTTCACTTCTCTATCCCATTATTTCCCTTTGAACTGCTTTAGGCCTTCTAAAGATGTTTTTACCTTTAACTTCTATTACTTTTGTACTTCGTTATTGTAAGTCGCTTTGGACAAAAGCGTCTGCCAAATGTAATGTAATGTAATGTAAAAAGAAAGCAAGGTTCAGCAGCAAGACACAAGGTCCAGCAAGGTGGTGGGTCAGTGACTGTCTGGGTATTCATATATTTGGAGGGTTACACAATCCAATAGTACTTTGAGTACAGACTGTCCAGGAGCTCAGTGATACCCTGATGCAGGTCTGTGAGGCCTTTCCCAAGGAACCCATCCACAGTCTTATCAGGAGCATGCCCAAACAGTGCTTATTGTGTTTATTTATTTGAGTCCAGCCCTTCATGGCTTGATGCTTTTGTTCTCAACTAATTTAGCAATTAATCTTGGTAAAGTTTCTCAATAAGTGTTCCTTATTTTTTTGAGCAGTGTATCCTTAAAAGTAGAAAACACAGTTACAGTATGAGGCAATAATCACTATACTAATATGTTCTCCCTATGCAGCCATAGAAGAGTATCTGACTGCTTTTTGTTGTTGTTTGTTCTACAGGAGAGCTGTACCCTGTTCTGCTGTCTTTACCGCTCCTGGTGCCATAATCCTGTGGCCACTGTCTCCCTTTGCTTTCTGACCCAGAACTATCGCCATGCGTATGACCTCATTCAGAAGTTGTATCCCTACAATGCTTAAAAAGGTTCATTAAAACAGCAAACTTTCAGATAACTTATGTATTATAGATATCTGAAATGTTTAAATTAATCATTAAAATTACTTTTAGGATTGCAAGCCATGAGTAAGAACTAACATTTCATAGTTTTGTTGTTTTTAGCAAGTGCAGAGAACACAATTTAAACCCTTAACATAAGCTAAACAGTGGCGACCTGGAGGTGACTGTGGATTTCCTCATAGAAGTAGACAAACTGGTGCAGTTAATTGAGAGTCCCATTTTTACATGTAAGTTGGATCTCATTCCTGCCACACCAACATACAAAGACCCAAACTGGGTTTTCATTCAGCTTTTTTCTCTAAACCAGGCTGCTTGTATGTTTATATGGAATGATACAGTACCAGTCAAAAGTCTGGACATTTTCTCATTTAATGTTTTTATGTTTTAATTTTTTTTCTCACATTGTAAATGAATACTGATGTCATTCAAACTATGAATAAATACATAAGAATAATTATGGTAATTTAGATGTGATGAGGTGATGAACTTATCCTGTGCAACTGTGTCTTTACCTTTCCTGGGGCTATGGTGATGAGAGCCAGTTTCATTATCGTTTTGATAGTCTTTGCGACTGCACTTGTGGATAATTTCTAGAAAAGTTCTTGAAATCTTTCAAGAACTGAAAGACTGGCTTTTATTCCTTAAAGTATTTTTTTCTTTACATACTTGAGAAGTTGTTGCCATAATATGGATTAGAACATTTACTCAAATAGGGTTATTCACTGTATACCTCTTTACATCACAACTGATGCTCTCAAACACATTAAGAGGAGAAGAAGTTTAAGTAATAACTCTTGACAAGTTCAGCACAGCTGTTAAATGAAAGCCATTCCACTTGGCTCTACCTCATAAAGCTGACTGAGAAATTGCAGAGATGTCATCTAAGCAATAGGTGCTACTTTGAAGTATTTAAAACATAAACCATATGTTTTTTTTTACTAAATAATTTCATATGTTATATTCATAGTTTAGATGGCTTTAGTAATAATCTACAATGCAGAACATTTTAAAATGGTGAAAAAACACTGAATTTAATGTGTGTCCAAACTTTCTGGTACTGTATGTTTAAATGGAATCGTGATGATGATTTATTTAGATAGTCTTTTAACTACACTATTTAGATGTCTTTAGCTTGTAGTATTTATGTCTCCCTTTAAAGACCTTCGTCTGCAGTTACTGGATGTGGAGAACAATCCGTATCTTATCAAGGCACTTTATGGACTGCTTATGCTGCTGCCACAGAGCCAGGCCTTCCAGCTGCTGTCTCATCGCCTGCGCTGCGTTCCCAATCCCGAGCTAATGAGAACAGTGTGAGTTACCACAATGTCCTGCACACCATAACTTATCATCTGATTTTACCACCTGTTATATCAAACAAAAAAACAATGGTTTTCACTTTACCATATATCAATGGCTGACTGACAATGTATTAGGAATGTCTTAATCTGATGGTAGTCAAGACATTCTAGACCTTTTTTTTTTTTTCGGATTGGATATGTTCAGTCATGTTTGTATCCAATCTTATCTATGTACCATTCTAGCAGAGTGCCATTTTGTCCTGTGCAAAAATAAGGACTTTTAAACTGTAACTGAAAATCAGGGAGGTCAAACTGAATCATAATATTTGTAACACACTATAATATATCAATTTTAAAAGAAGCTACCAAACTATAATATCACACTATATAACATAGGAAATTATTTAGTAAACAAAAAACTGCACATTTTACCTAAATTGTGTGTCTATATTATTTATAGAAATACAAAGATCAATCTCTAAAAAGTATATTTTAATTATTGGCCATTTAAAGCATATATATATATATATATATATATATATATATATATATATATATATATACACTGCTCAAAAAAATAAAGGGAACACTCAAATAACACAATATAACTCCAAGTAAATCAAACTTCTGTGAAATTAAACTGTCCACTTAGGAAGCAACACTGACAATCAATTTCACCTGCTGTTGTGCAAATGGAATAGACAACAGGTGGAAATTATTGGCAATTAGCAAGACACACTCAATAAAGGAGTGGTTCTGCAGGTGGGGACCACAGACCACGTCTCAGAACCTATGCTGTCTGGCTGATGTTTTGGTCAGTTTGGAATGTGGGTGGTGCTTTCACACTCGTGGTAGCATGAGACGGACTCTACAACCCACACAAGTGGCTCAGGTAGTGCAGCTCATCCAGGATGGCACATCAATGCGAGCTGTGGCAAGAAGGTTTGCTGTGTCTGTCAGCGTAGTGTCTAGAGGCTGGAGGCGCTACCAGGAGACAGGCCAGTACACCAGGAGACGTGGAGGAGGCCGTAGGAGGGCAACAACCGAGCAGCAGGACCGCTACCTCCGCCTTTGTGCAAGAAGGAACAGGAGGAGCACTGCCAGAGCCCTGCAAAATGACCTCCAGCAGGCCACAAATGTGCATGTGTCTGCACAAACGGTTAGAAACCGACTCCATGAGGATGGTATGAGGGCCCGACGTCCACAGATGGGGGTTGTGCTCACAGCCCAACACCGTGCAGGACGCTTGGCATTTGCCAGAGAACACCAGGATTGGCAAATTCGCCACTGGCGCCTTGTGCTCTTCACAGATGAAAGCAGGTTCACACTGAGCACATGACAGACATGACAGAGTCTGGAGACGCCGTGGAGAGCGGTCTGCTGCCTGCAACATCCTTCAGCATGACCGGTTTGGCAGTGGGTCAGTAATGGTGTGGGGTGGCATTTCTTTGGAGGGCCGCACAGCCCTCCATGTGCTCACCAGAGGTAGCCTGACTGCCATTAGGTACCGAGATGAGATCCTCAGACCCTTTGTGAGACCATATGCTGGTGCGGTTGGCCCTGGGTTCCTTCTAATGCAGGACAATGCTAGACCTCATGTGGCTGGAGTGTGTCAGCAGTTCCTGCAAGATGAAGGCATTGAAGCTATGGACTGGCCCGCCCGTTCCCCAGACCTGAATCCGATTGAGCACATCTGGGACATCATGTCTCGCTCCATCCACCAACGTCACGTTGCACCACAGACTGTCCAGGATGCTTTAGTCCAGGTCTGGGAGGAGATCCCTCAGGAGACCATCCGCCACCTCATCAGGAGCATGCCCAGGCGTTGTAGGGAGGTCATACAGGCACGTGGAGGCCACACACAATACTGAGCCTCATTTTGACTTGTTTTAAGGACATTACATTAAAGTTGGATCAGCCTGTAGTGTGTTTTTTCACTTTAATTTTGTGTGTGGCTCCAAATCCAGGCCTCCATTGGTTAATACATTTTATTTCCATTGATGATTTTTGTGTGATTTTGTTGTCAGCACATTCAACTTTGTACAGAACAAAGTATTCAATGAGAATATTTCATTCATTCAGATCTAGGATGTGTTATTTGAGTGTTCCCTTTATTTTTTTGAGCAGTGTATATATATATATATATATATTGGATACTGACTAATAAAAGGGACAATTGCCTCTCTATTTTTGCTGCTTTGCGCTTGGCAGACTGCTAACTGGGCCATAGTGACACATTTCTCATGAGAACTGTGCAGAGCAGAGGTCACTAATGGGCCGGAATCCGGACCCAAACGTTGTCCAATGCGGACCCAAACCTACTGAGAAGGATTTAATTGTATACACACTTTGCGGCGCAGTAAATTACAGACCAATCATGTGTGGGGTAAGATCACCAAACGCTCTCTTCAGTCAATCAGATCTGTGCAGACGCGGTAAGGAAATAATAAATAAATAAACACACTGCTCCTCATGCGGGATCGAACCCGTGTTGTCAGGGTCGCGGTCCCGCTGCTCCGGCTGTTGAATTGGGACGCGGCCGTGAAAAAACACCTTTATAATGAGAGAGGGAACCCGGGAACGGGCGGAAAAACGAGAACGGGCGGAAAACTTAAGTCACGCTGAGGCGAGGAATGTATACAAAATCTATACAAAAGGCGAGGAATGTATACAAAAGGGCTGCTAATTACACACTAATAACATGTGGACTTGTAATAGTTAATGCTCTATAATTTGCTTAACAGTGTTAACAGTATTTACTGTGTATTATAACAACTAATACAGAAATGTATTAGTAATTTTCACATAAAAGACCCCAGGTAATAATAAAGTAATAAACTAATAAAGTAATAGTAAAGTAATAAAGATCACACAGAAAAGAAAATAAGTAATGAATAAATTACTTGCATATGTCTAATTCAAGATTTATTGTGCCAAAAACAAGACCTTAATATACTTCCCTAATATGTATTCCTTTATATAAAGTGTTAAAGTTTTCTTTAAACTTTGCCTTTTTATGGGTCAACCTGATTCAAAAGGTCTTATTCCATAGTTTATTTATTTATTTATTTATTTAAAATCTAGTTTTGGTCTCTAGTATAAATGAATGCCATGTGAGCTATTTGTGAAGAAAAAAAAACGGTACAACTGTGCTTTAGTCCCGTGGAGGGTGGAGAAGGGGGTGGAACGATAGGATGTTGGCTCTTGCTTATGAATATTCATACATGAAAACATATCACCTCTGATTGGTTAGTAGTACTAAGAAACCAGCAAGACGGACAACAGTTAGAAATGTTTTAAAATAAAGACATTTTAACACTAATAACAGTCTTTGCAATGTCATATGTTACTTTACATGTGTTATGCCTTCTAAATGCAGTTCGGCCACTGATCTAGTCTTAGAGTCTCTGTAATTACTGGGCAAAGCATGTAACACTGATTTGTTATTTGCACAGATAACACAGGAAATAACTGCCATGCTTATCCTAGCATTGTTAGCTCCTATCTGACGAGACGCTTGCCTGGCTTTAGCGCTGCCTGTGGGCGGTCGTGAGCCAAGGTGGGTGAGGATATGAATAATAATTCATGGGTTGACAGACACGGTGCTTTCCCTGATCAACTCGTCTTCTGAATATTTTCTTTTACTAGCTACTGTAGACAATGGAGGTTGAGGAAGAGTTTCATGTTCAGCATCATGCAGTATTTCACAAATAACAAGAAAAAGTGGATTTTAGAGGAAGGACACCTTTACTGCAAAAATACAGCATGCTCTGACTGAAAAATCTGTGTGTAATAATGCAGGATTTGCCACAAACATATGTACAGTCTTATGTTCGTCTGTGAGTTGATAAGTGGACAAACCAACCTGTTAATATAGGAGATGTGCACTCTTATATTACTGCAGTCATTGGTGGGTCAGTTTTCTGACACTGGGCAACACATTTTGCTCCCTGTGTCAGTTACAGTAAAGCAGCCTCCATTTTAACAGTTGTTACAATGTTCTTTTTTGTATGCTTCAGTTTGAAAATGTAGAGCTGATGTGACACATTTGTCCAAAGGAGCATCTCCAGAGGCCTTGTGGCCTGTCAATATGCAATTTGTCAAATTTCAGTCTTTTCATGATTGGAACTTGTTCTGGGCTTTTTGGTTACCATTTGTATTAACATTTGTTTCATCAGTGTTTCTAACAAGACCACATCCAGGGAGGTTAGCTATAGTCTCATAGACATTACATTTCTGAATATGTGCACTGTAGTAACAGGAACATCAAGCTGCTTGAAGATGGTCTTATAGACTGATATGTTAAAGGTAAAATCTATACTTGTCTTACTGATCTGAAAAAAAAAATATTTATTTAACAAAATGGTACCAACACATTTGTCCGTGTGTATAACTGCAAGATTTGGTGGCATATGTACATCACTCAGGGGTTTGTCACAAATGGACCTGGCACACAATATTTTTCCCATAGTGACAAACCCAACTGCTTAATTTAACAATCAGTCGAACTATTTTTCAGGGAAATCCCAAAGCCAGTCAGTGCCAAGCGTGCCACCCGGCCACAGGTGGACTACAAAGAGCTGCTGCAGCACTTTGAGCATGTGCAGAGCAAGCACCTGGAGGTGCGGCACCAGAGAGTTGGCCATACAGAACATCCAGACAGGAAGCTGTGAGGAGTCTGCAGCAGGGAGGTTCTGTGGCCTGAAGAGCATATAGGGCATGAAGAAAGGTCAGAATGGATCCAGCCACTCTGACTACATGTTCTTACTCCATTTTTAAACCATTGGTTCCCCTATAAGCATGATGGACTTCAGAATTTCATTTTAATGTTAAGTGCTTTATGTTTTGAAAATGGATGATAGGGGGTACACAAATACAAATTCAATGAACTAAGATTTGTTTTTGGAATTTGGACCAGTTTTTTTATGTACAGACAGTAATCTAGGCTGGTAAGTCCAAATGCCTTTGCATTTAGCATTATTTATTTTGGCCAAAATCTTATGTGCATTCCCAGCTTTCATAATTGTTGTGTCTTGAAACAGGAATTAAACTTGCTATGCAGTTTGCATAAATGTAACAGTAACTAGCATTCCACGCAGAAGAGATGTGAGTCTCCATTCACCACCTCAATGGAGTCTCTTTAGAGCAAGGTAATACTTCTAGTTCAGGTTCATCTCATTGGCTCTTTCCAGTGCTTTTTATGTACTACTTTCATTCATTTTCCTCTCAATTTCTGTATATATGTGCACACTGCTATGATTTATCTTACATATTCCCTCAACTTTGTAACTTAGTGTGCAGAAGTTATTTTATCATGTTTTGAAGTTATGTGTGTAATAAAGTGGACTGTGTGTATGAGGTTCTTCTCTAAATTGTTCCTTTTCCTGATCATGTAAAGGGCTTTCTTTTCAATTTATTTATTGATTGCATATTAATTGACCTGAACATGGATTAAGTTTTTATTGATTTTAGAGGTGGGGGGGACAGACATGAGTATACAAAAGTTCTATTTCATGCTTCTCCTCAGGTATGTTGTTCTGTGTGTCTACTACCTGACAGAAATATACTAATGTATGACACATGAACAGCAGTTCAATTTGGGATGCAACAATCATAAATTTTGATGGTTTGAAAACAATAGTTAAACAATAGTTATAGGTTTTGATGATGGTGACTTTTTTTTGTCCACACATAACATTCACACATAATGTTCCTTCCAAGCAACTCACTTTTGGTTTCATCTAGCCACGGTGCTCTTTTGCAAACTTCAAATTTTTTTTTTTGGACAGCAGTGGCTTCCTCGGTGATGTCCACCCATGAACTCCATTCCAGTTTAATGTTTTCCTTATTGTAGATTTGGCAACAAAAATGTTAGCATGTGCCAGAGATTTCTGTTAGTCTTTAGCTGACACTCTAGAATTTATCTGCACCTCATTGATCTTTCTGCGCTGTGCTCTTGCAGTCATCTTTACAGGACGACCACGTCTAGAGAGAGTAGCAACAGTGCTGAACTTTCTTCATTTGAAGACCGTGGACACATGAAGGCTTTTAGAGATACTTTTGTAACCCTTTCTAGATTCCTTTTCTAGTAACCCTTTCTAGATTTTGTAACCCTTTCTCGATCTTCTGAGAGCTCTTCTGTGCGAGGCATGATTTACATCAAGCAATGCTTCTTAAGAGATTCACAGCCAGCTAAACTCTCCTGCATCACTTCCTCCAAGGAACAGGCATGTGTTGTGTTTGGACAGGATTTAATGCAAAAAAGTGTGAAACTGAAACAATACAAAATACAGAAAAATACTCAGTATGCAAATCATATGTCCACTTAAATCAAATAAACATTTCCTTCAATGTATAAGGTGCATTAAACAGTTAATTTAAACTTAGCAGCCACATTACATGAACTTTAAATGAACAGATATGATGTTACTATTCTGATACATTTAACATATTGAAAACATCTCAAATGTACTTCAATAATCCCATGCTTAACATCTATCAATCACATACAACTTAACACTTCATATTGCCACTCGAAGGAATAGAAAGGAGTGGATGCTTTGGATTAGCAGAGACACAGCTTGCCTCATGAGAAAAAAACACTGCCTCCAGTTCATTTATTCTATCTACTAACTGACTCAACATAGCAAAGCCTGCGCCCCCTATAGTCCTGGAGGAACAACAACTTAATCAGCATAAAGTCTGCGCCCCCTATAGTACTGGGAGAACAACAACTGTTCCAGTACAATGGTCAAATTTTCTAGTTTTAGTAAGAACCCTGGCTGCAGCATTTTGAACTAGCTGAAGTTTATTTAAGTTACTGCCGGAATATCCAGACAGTAGCACATTACAATAATCTAGCCTTGAGGTAATAAAGGCATGTACTAATTTTTCTGCGTCATGCAGTGATGGGGCATTTCTTAGCCTGGCAATATTTGTAGAAAAAGGTGTAGAAAAGCTGGTCTAATAACATTAGATATGTGTTTATCGGATGCTAGATCTGAATCTATGATGACTCCAAGGTTTTTAGCTGCTGAACCAGGTGTGACGGAAACGTCGGCCAGATTTAGCATTACGATTTAATAGGGGGAAGTTGTAAGACATCCATTATTTCACATCTTTTACACATTCCTTATTTATTTATTTTTTATTCTCACTCTGTCACCAGGTTTGGCTGATATGACGAGTTGAGTGTCATCCGCATAACAGTGAAAATTAATGTCATGTTTTCTAAAGACTTTGCCCAGTGGGAGCATATATAATGTAAATAATAATGGTCCTAATGTAGAGCCATGTGGAATTCCATATCTTACCTTAGTATAACTGGAAGACATATCATTTATCCTCACAAACTGATAGTGATCGGTTAAGTATGATTTGAACCATGATAAAGCAGTTCCAGTTACAGCGACCATGTTCTCTAATCTATGATCTATTGTATTAAAGGCTGCACTCAGATTGAGAAGTACCAGTACGGAAACACAGCCTTGATCGGTGATTGTTTGTTATTTTACCTAAAGCTGTCTCAGTGCTTTGATTAGGCCTAAATCCAGATTGAAAATTTTCATAGATCTGGTTTCTTTGCAGGTAAGAGCAAAGGGTAACACTTCATAATACTGTTCCATAGTTAATAGGTAACTAAGCAGGAACTAAGTAATAGTGCTGCATTAACACCTAAATGGAAAAGGAAAAACTGAGTAATTACTCAGTAGATAGTACTGAACTAATAGACCACTGAAGTTGTGTCGTCATTTTGTAGTCGGAGCCATGTTGTTCATGCCCATATTTGGGGTTCAGTGTGCAAGCTATTTAAGTGAATGAGGAATTTGAATAGGCTTTTAAAAAACTGGCCTCTATCACATTCTGTGGTAAATAAATATGTTCAGAACCCTGTACGTTTTATTCTGTGTATATTTACCTCCTAAATATCACTGGATCCTAGAGCTGGGCGATGTGGAAAAAATAAATATTATCACAATATAGTTTTCCACATCAGCCGATATCGATATGTATCACAATATAAATCAAATCACTTTCTGTTACACTTAAAGGTTTCTCATAAGTGAGAGAAAAAGGGAGTTATGGCCAAAATCACTAGCAGGCTCAGAGCCTTGTGGACAGACACTAGGATGTCCACATCCTGCCAGGTGGGCACAAGGTGCTCAGACAGCTTTTAAATTAATAAAAAAAATTCTTTATACATCCACACAGATCCGGAACCCCGGGGAAAAGTATATAAACTGAAAAAAAAAGCAGCGCAATCGGAATACAGCAGATGATTTTAAACCAGATATGGATATCCAGCGATTTTTCTAAAAGAAAGGTAACGGTAGGCTAACCATGTAAACCATGTTAACGGCTATGTTTCTGATAGCTGGTTAAAAATGCATTAATCAAAACACACCAACTCAGTGCTTAATAAAATACAGCTTGTGACAGTCAGTTAGCTTAACTTTGGAATTAGCTTAGTTTAAGAAAAACAAAACTATATAATGTTCAGCTTACCCTGTACCTAACAAGCTAATAACTATTTAATTTTCATTCATTTTGATAACTAGTCATCTAGAAGCTGGATGTAGAGGATAGACAGAATTTAGTACAACACTGGGTAATGTTAGTAGTTTAAAGCAGTTTCTTAACCCTGGTCACTGCCCTAAAATTGTGTTTTCCACCAGATCCAACTGTTTAGCTAATAAACAGTCCTTTACTGAGTTTACCTGTTAAAATTTCTTAGCCATAAATCAATCATTATGTATATCAGCAGTGTATTAAACACATCATACCACCTCTTACTTTATTATGTGCATTTAAAACAGAGAAAGCTCTAGAATATGCAGAACAGTGGGAGTATGCAATAGAATATGTAAGAACAGGGTTAAGAAACACTGATCTAATCTGACTTCTGTTCATTTATAGTTTACAGTAAGAACACATGTCCTGACGTCTAACGTTTATATTAACTTCTGACAAAAATCCCTATGAAACATAAAGTTACATTCTTTTTCATAAAAGGACACCATCATAAGAAGTGCTTTCAGTAGAAACAATTAAAAGTGTGGGACACAATGCTACTCAGTTTGGAGAAAATGTAAATATACAACACACAATACATAATTAATAATAATAATAAAATATGTTATATTATTTTAAATATTAGGTGATAACTGATCAGTTTTTGTCATATGTATATAATTCAGACCTTTCATGTATATTTTTTTCTAGCAACAGTAAATGTAATGTGGAGTAACATGTTTAGGTTGTAAAATTACCTTTATTTGGATGTAACTAATAATAAATACAGAATACATAAAAAATGATTATTTGGGATTAAAAGTAATTCCGCAAATGTTTTTCTAGGAAACTATAGGGTGGGCTTTGGTTCATATTAGCAAATGTGTCCCCCCCAATATCAAACCCGCTCCTACGCCCTTGTTAGTTAGGATATTATTAGTTTTAATAACATTTTAGTCTAGTTTTAGTCTAATAGATTTTGGTCATATAAAAAGTATGTGTTACATATGTTTTACTGTTTTTCTATTTTATATTTGTTGTTATTTTGACATTAATCTTCTGTATTTAGTAAAATATCCAGCACAACAGACTCTCTATTTGTTAAAAACTAAAAACACAAAGTAATCGCTGTATAAACTGTATAAGACAGAGGATTAAAAAAAAAATGAATCGAGTGATGGCTAGAGCAGTTCGTGCTCACGTTTTCTTTAATTCGAGTGAACGATTTGCAGTTTGTGCTCACGATTTCTTTAATTCGAGTGAACGATTTGCAGTTTGTGCTCACGATTTCTTTTATTCGTGCTCACGATTTCTGTAATTCGAGTGAACGATTGGTTAGCATTATTACTTCTATGATACTTATATTTCATCTATATATTAATCTTTGTAGCAAAAAAAACACATAATTCAGAAAATATAGCTTGAACAAATTTATAATTATTTGTTTTATATGTCTTTTGGGGCTTGTGACATGTTTCAGAGCAGAACACTGTGATTTGACAATATGCAGATCTTAAGGCTATTTTATCAGGTATAGAAACATCATATGTTATACATGAAATGCGATTTTGTGTTTCCATTATTATGTACATGTGAAAGGTGACCAAATTGTACGCTTAAAGAGCTTTGTCCCTCCGCTATCACTAAAATATAAGAAACAGTGTTTGTGATTATACTGTTAATGTATGTTTCTGAGCTCATAAATCTGGATTATGGTTTTGATTTGTTGTGATGTATATCATGTAGTACATTATTTAATTTACATATAATTCCCATACAAGTTTAATTTAGATTAGACATATAAATTAGTTCCCCGAGCGCTGCGGGGACGCCACGCTCGGCTCTGCCCCGCGCGCTGTGGAGACGCCACCGCTACGACAAAATCTGCACACTGTATTTTCTACCTGAAACACTAGAGCTTTAATAATCAGCAGGTTTGTATATAACTGTATAATCACAGCAGCCCTGTAACAGCCCTAGAGAGGAAAATTCTCCTTTCCCTACGAGCCTCTTGTCTTAGTGCGTATAAAAAAACGTACGCTCGAATTACAGAAATCGTGCCCTCGAATCATATAAATCGTTCGCTCGAATTACAGAAATCGTGAGCGCGAATAAAAGAAATCGTGAGCACAAACTGCAAATCGTTCACTCAAATTAAAGAAAACGTGAGCACGAACTGCTATATCGTTCACTCGATTTAATAATTTTTTTTATCCACGGCCCCTCCCGGGCTCCGTAGGAGAGGAGCCGCTCTGTGTATCAGCTGTGTGAGGATCAGTGTGAGAGGCTCCAGGTGGGGGGTGTCGTGTTCGCTAACAAAGAATGAGTCCTTTACTTTTGTGGGTGATTCTCATGAAAACCTTCACATTAACATAAAAACGTTTTTCACCTCATTGCCACATTTTTTCAAGTTGAGAACCTAAAATAGAATGTGTATTTTACTATACTGATTATTTTTTCATATATTTTTTTAAAATAGAATTTTATTACCATTTGAATCTTATATGATCCAGAATAATTCTCATCACCTTTACAGTAAATGACAAAGCTAGATCAACGGTTAAAAAATATATTTTGATGATTAATTTCACATTTCCACAACATATCCCATCAACTTAACAGCACAGTCCTTGACAATTACTTTGATCTTGTTTTTATTATTTATTTATAGTTAAGCAACTCTCATTACCGATACAACATTTGTAATATATTTTATGTTTTTAATTGATGGAAATGATTATAATATGTTTGATCAAAAACTCATGTGGACAACAGGTGAGGGATATACTATAGTAAAATGAACAAAAGTTATGATAAGATGTGAAACATTTTTAAAAATTTTACATTTTAGATCCATAACGGTAATGAGAACACAATAAAACGGTAATGAGAACACTATAAAACGGTAATGAGAATAAATGTAACGGTAATGAAACTTAGTTAAGGCAATTGTGTAACAAAACATGGAACCAGAAAAACAAGCAAATTTCAAGAAACTCTAGCCTTGGCTGCTGCCTTCTTACGTTCAATCTCTGTCAGTCTTCAAAAACTGAATATAACCATTAGACTAATCAAAAGAGTAAAAACATCAATGACATTGTTATATGTTTTATATTCATAAACTGTAAAATAATACATTATATACACAGTAAATCCATCCATCTAATATATATATAATTTATTTGATAATTTATGGTAATTTATTTTATATATATATATATATATATATATATATATATATATATATATATATATATATATATAAATATTTCATTTATTTGATCATTAATGGTTTTTCGTTATATATATCTTATTACCAGCTCAATGGTTCTCATTACCGTTATGACCCTCACAGTGCATGGTAATGAGAATATTGAGTAACGGTAATGAGATGCTCTTGGCTAACTTCACAAATAACTTAAAATGCTAACATGCTAACAACCTATAACTTTGCCAGATGTCAAAGCCTTATATTGTGATAATATTCGTGAAATAATTTATTTTTATATTTTTAAAAGTAATGAGTATTAAACCATAACGGTAATGATAATACACAGTGTAATTGAGGACAGTTTTATCAATATTAACACAGATTTCTCAAAGGGAGAGAAGAGTGACCAACTGACAATCTCCATTTTGAAGCTTGTCTCTCTGCATCATGGGATAGCTGATCAATTTAAAGGCACAGTGTACTTTTTATAGGGGGGTGAAATCATGAAACGGTAATGAGAAAAAAATTGTTCGGACACAGTTATTTTGTATAAGTATATTTTTTGTTCAACACAAAAATATTTTTATAATGTATAAATATAGATATTTTAAATGACTTTACCCTATTTTATTTATTTTATATGCTTAGTATTTTTTTATATGGATTAACTTAAAATTAGAAAGAAGGGATACGGACACATAATGGTAATGAGAATTTCCATATATTTTTTATTTAATTTATATAAAAATCATTTTATATGATGATGAAAACAATTGATCCATACAGTACTCCCTATTTGCTTTACACACAATATCAGAGTTTTTATGAATTAAGTATTGATTAGAAAAAAATTGTCCTGGACATTTTCCCTGCAGCTTCATGAGAATTACCCTTGTATAACACAAGTTTATTCACATTCGCTCCCCGCAGCCTCCAGTGTATCCCCCACTAAGTCCCGCCTTATCTAGCACTCTACGTCACACATGAACATTAACCTTTACATTACCCCATACAGTCTCTCGTAGTTTTCTTTAACTTGTTTTCTGCATGAAAAAGAAGTCTGCATTAAAGTCTATAAAAGGCATAACATGCATGCTACTAATATAGCTTATTAGGCTACTGTGTATCAAACATTTAAAACAGAACATTTATATCAGCAAGCTTTTTCTTTTGTTTTTACAAGTGAAACAAACCTTTTTTCACCAAAAAAAACATTCTCTTCTTTTTCATTCCACAAACTATTCTTTTTTTTCTCACAAATGAAACAATCTCTTCTTTTTCGATCCACAAACTATTTTTTTTTCTTGTAAATTCAGTCTGTCAGGCTTTATCACCGGTCTCCCAGACCTGGTCCTGAGACCTACTTTCTGTGAAAGTGTCTTGGGCGTAGGAGTAGGTGATGCAGGTGGGGATGGAACAGCAGGCTCGTCAGGTTGCTCCTGACTCTTACAACTGTCCCTGGGAGATGAATGTAAAGGAATCAGGTGATGCCGGTTATGGCGAACAATTCCGTGTGGCCCCTCAACTAGATAAGAACCAACAATAGGCCAACAATGCCAGATATGGGTCAGATGCTTTCTTTAGCAAGTTCTTCACAGAACGCTCTGCCTCTCCATTAGATTGAGGAAACTTTGGGCTGCTTGTCACATGCCTAAACCCAAATGTTGTTGCAAAGTTTCCAAAGTCCAGTCCAGAAAACTGTGGCCCATTGTCTGTAATCAAAATCTCTGGAATGCCATGCCATGCAAATATTGATTTTAGGTAGACAATGACACTGGCGCAGGTAGTGGAATACAGATGAGCAATTTCCACATACCTGGAATAACAGTCATCGACCAGCAGGTAGTTTTGGATTTTTAGCGTGAATAGATCTGCTCCTACTTTTTGCCATGGTAGCTCTGGAAACTCTGTTGGCATGAATGGTTCAGCATGGTTTTTCCTCTCTTGAATACAGGCCCTGCATCTTTGCACAGTTTCATTCAGTTGCTGGCTAAGGCCAGGCCATCACACAGATTGGCATGCCCGCTCTCTACACTTGGCCACTCTTTGGTGTCCCTCATGGAGTCTTGAAAGGACATCATTTCTGAGAGCTGAAGGTATGACCAGTTTTGTGTCTTTTAGGAGTAACCCGTCCTGGACAGTCAAGAAAGCACGCCCAGCCCAATACAGCTTTAATGGCCCCTCACACCTGGCCCTGTCAGGCCAACCTTCTGAGCACATTTTCAAAGCTTGAGCGCAAACACTGTCAGCTTTAAGGTGCTCCTTCAGGTTGTCTAGGTATGAGCTGCTTGCTGGAGGGGTATTCATGAGTGTGTCCACATATATCTTTGTGCTTTCCTCTGTCTGCACTGCTAGTTCTTCCTCTAACAGGTGCTAGTGACAGTGCATCTGCTGTCCACAAATTCCTTCCTGGAACATGCACAACTGAATATGAATATCTCATTAGCCTCATTCTGAAGTGCTGTATCCTTGGGGGGAGAGCATCCAAGGCTTGGGCACCAAGAAGGCTGAGAAGAGGTTTGTGATCAGTTTCCATTAGGAAATGCTTGCCAAGCAGAAAGCCTCTAAATCGTTCACACGCCCATGTGTGGCCTAACGCCTCCTTTTCCACCTGAGCATAACATTGCTCTGTGGGAGTCAGAAAGCGTGATGCGTATGCTACAGGTTTCCACTTATCTGCCTATTTTTGCGGCTGAGAGTTTAATGACTCTGTTTGGGTCATACATAGCAAGCACTGGTGCTGATGATAGGTCTTTCTTCAATGTTCTAAATGTCTGTTCCTGATCTGGCCCCCAGATCCAGTGGTTTCCCTTGGACAGCAAGTCTCTGAGTGGCTTGTCCTTCACTGCTAGCTGAGGGATGAATTTTCCCAGCTGGTTTACCATGCTCACGTTAGATGGTGGCTCCATTTTCAGTATGGCCTCAGTTTTACTCGGGTCAGGCCTGATGCCCTCTGCTGAGAGGATGTGTCCTAAAAAATGGACTTCACCTTTGGACAGATCACACTTGTCAACATGTAGTGTTATGCCTGCATTTTGAATTTTCTGCAGCACAGTGTGTAACTGCATATCATGTTCCTCTTGTTATGTGCCCCAAATAAGCACGTCATCCATATGGCAGACTACCCCATCCAGTCCCTTTGTGACCTCCGACACCATTCTACTTACAGCTCCAGGCATGACAAACATACAGAGGTCTGAACAGATTTATTTACCAAAGAATTTGATAGAGGTGGGTTTTTTTTCATAGGGTAAAAAACTGAATATAACCATTCATATTCATTTTTCTCATACCATCCTTGAGAAACGTCACATCCTGGTACAACCACTTGCTGCATTGAGTCTCTTAATATGCCACAGTGCTGTGTCCACTGCTGTTTTAATAGATCTGAGTCTTAAAAGACGACCCAACTGTCTTTCTGGCTGTAGTTGATAAGGTAAGTTCTATGTCTAAAAACTTTTAAAAAGTGTCTCTGTGGGTGCTAACGTCAGCTAAGCTAACGAGATAGCTAACGCTAGCAACCCCAGAGAAGCCCCTTTTCCGATATGATTGACATATGCTAGCTATGGATTTAATACCATGACTCTTGCTATATACAGATATTTGCCAAAGTAAGCTTTACCTAGCCTAGCCAGTGGCACTAATGCTAACTAGCTAGTTAGCTTGCTTGCTAATGGCAAAGCAAAAATGCCTTTTATGGATATCCTTGATATATGCTATGGATTTATTGCGATGTTTTTTGCTATAAAGTCACATATTTGGGTTCTATTCTTTGTTTCCCAGCTACAGCAAAGACAGTTGTATATAGCTTGGGTTGTGGCACCAACACCATATAGGTTAGCTCACTTACGTCAGCACCCACCCACTCTGTTTACACAACTAATGGTTAGCTTGGACAGTGATTACATTTCTATCCAAACCAAGCAAAAACACAGTTGATGCTACTGTTGCATCCTGTATTTACTATTTTTCACTACTGTTTTGTCAGTGTACATATAGTTTATTACTAAGACACATTTACCATACTCTTTGCACTGTAATCTATGATCACATTATTATATAATTATTTATTTATTTCTTTAGCACTTTATTGGAGGGACCAAAACAATCTGTGACTAATGATTATTCATATTTTTCTTCTTTAACGGACGTGAAAAACTTCACCCCAAAGACTTTTCAGTTTCACGCCAGCAATCCCAAGAAGCAAATGGTTTCTGCCAGTGAGGATGAAACAGACACAGTACACACTGCTGACATTGCAACCACACAGACCCCTACAACATCACAACGTCTTGTGATGCTTGAGGTTGAGAATGAAATGCTTAGAGAAGAGAACAAGAAATTAAAAGAACAATTGGAGAAATAAAAGCAAACCTTTTCCTTTAGTCAGATTTCCTTCCATCCTGACAAAGTCCAATACTACACTGGATTTCCTGATGCAGCCACAGTACTTTTTTTGGATATATTTGAGCTACAGTATCATTCTGATTGGACTGTCCAAATTCTGCCCCTTATTGATCAGTTACTCATTATTTTAATAAAGCTTAAATTTAATTGTGGCCACGTAGACCTTGCAACAAGGTTTAATTGTAGCACAGCAACAATTATTAACATCTCTACCACCATCATCTGTGCTCTGTATGACATTTTGTATGTCGGTCTATTCGAAAACATCCCCTCCACAGCCAAGAATCAGATGTCGCTGCCAGACTGCTTCCAACCTTTTTTTAACTGATAGTCCTTGACTGCACTGAAGTTGATATCTCTAACACAGAGAGGCTTGACACACAGTGTCATTTGTACAGCCACTATAAAAGACGGACCACGCTGAAGGCTCTAATTGGTGGATGTGCCTCAGACAAGTCAATAACAGCTGACAGTGACCTTCTCCAACATCTACAACCTGATGACATGGTTATTGTAGACAAGGGCTTCACAATTCGGGACATTTTGCCAGAGAGAGTTTTTCCTGGTCAATTGACAGTTTACACAGGAGGAAGTGAGCTATAACAGACTTATCTCTAGTGCAAGGAGACATGTGTAGCGGTCTATTCAAAGGCTAAAACTGTTTTGCATTTTGGACCACATCCCATACCAGTTCAGGAAAATTATGAACAAGATACTGAAAGTATGTGTGTGTCTTACAAATTTGCAAACACCTATTCTTTGCGAAATATAATGAAATATCTGATTTGTGTATATCAATTAACAGAAGGATAGAAGCGAATTAATATGTGTACAATCATTAGAATTATTCTAACTGTTTAATAATGATTTACAACAGTTTGCTACGCAGAAAAGTAAAAAAAAAAGATTTTTTTCCTCTTCTTTACAGTCAGGAACATGTTACAATGGTGTGTGATGTGCTATAACCTAATGTATTATCAATGAATCAACTCAATTTCAATGTATTACAAGTGCAGATTAATGTAGAATGTGTGGTAGGAAAATGTTATAAAATGTTTCCAGAATGTCAATGTTAACCATCCGTGTTGGGTCTTTGAGCACTGGGAGAATGGCTAGGTCAAGTGGAGTCCACACAAGTAAATGACAACAGTTAGCAATGGTCAGGTGTGGGTTGCCTTGGATCTGATGCCAATAGTGGTGAGTTTGTTTTAGTTTGAGAGAACTTGTCACTTCATCCAGCTCTAGAAAAAAGTCCTTACTTTCTGCTGCCTGCAGGACAGTCTTAGATCTGGCAGACCATGGGCACTTCACTTCAATGATGAAGTCACTTACTCTTAGATACACATATCTTAATTTGAAATATTTATGCATTACACACAACTTTCTTTAGATCCTTCTTTAAGGTTGTACTGACCAAGCAGTGTTTTAAATAAAGAAGGGGGGTAAGATGCTGAACTGCTGCTAAGACAAAACCAAAGTTGCTTGCTGTGATCCGTTTCTTGCGATATGCTCACCTGTTATGCATACAAACAAATCAAAAAATAATATTTATAATTAGTTATATATAAAATACAACACAGATACAATGTGCTGCAAATTTAGACAACTAATTACAACTATGTCTAAAAAATTCTGTGCATGGGTTGTCAACTGTGTGAACTCGCTGAGGTACACTTAAAGGGTGAGACTTGAGAACACTGCTATAGATGAAAATTTATTGGAATTATTTTCATCTAAAATTACATCTTGTGAAAACACTGATTTTGACTCTATTTTAGGAAATATTACTAAGAAGGAAATTTAAATAGCAATTACACAACTAATTAGAGGGAAAACTTTGGGACCGGATGGTTTCCCAGGTGAATTTTATATAACATTTATATAACAGCTCTCAGGTGTCACGTCCTTGCCATGTTTCCCTGTGTTCCCAGTCTGTGCTGGTGTTTCTGTGTGTTTGTTTACTTTTTACTGTGTCTGTTATTCACCTGTGTTCAATTTGTAGCTCCGCCCCCTAGCCACAAGTGTTTCCTGTTTCTTGTCCTTGTATAGTATAGTATAATTTTTCTGTGTGTCCTTGTCGGTTCTTGTATGTTTTACGTCTGTAAATGCTGTTTCCCTGTGTTCACTTTGTTCTCAGTGTTCCTCGTTTTCAGTTTTTTTTGTGTTTCTTTGTTTATTTCGTTCTTTGTTTTGGTTTATTGTTTGTTTATTTTTGTAATATATTCTCGCACTTGCATCTGCATCTGCCTCTGCGTCTCTCAGCGTGACGTCAGGTCTGTTAGCATCAGTATTAAACGAAGTTATTACAAACAATCAGATTTATAATTCATTTTAAGAAGGTTTCCTTACATTAATATATAAGAAAGTATATGAAACCGAATTAAACAATTGGAGACACGTCCCCTTAACGAATGTGGAATACAACATTTTAGCGAAAATATTAATCAATATATTAGATACTGTATTAGATAAAATAATAGATATGGAACAAACTAATAATAATAGAAGAAATAGCAATAAAAGAAAGAAATATGTGGGATAAGCTTTGTACAATCAGAAAAATCATCACAAAAAAAAAAGAATTTTCCAGGATTCTTTATTTTAGCTTTAGACCAGAAGAAGGCATTTGATTCTATAGCAATATCTCTGGACTGTTTTAAAGAGGTATAACTTCCCTTGTAACTTGTAAATTAAATTACTGTATTTTAAATCAGTTGTATAATAAAATGGAAACAGAAAACTGACATTGAAAATTGATATTCTAAGAGTCAAAAGGATGCCCTTTAAGTGCTGCTCTTTACGTTCTGGCCATTAATCCTCTACTAACGGCTCTAAATAAAGAAACCAATTTATCAGAAGTTTATGTTAATGATGAAGTATCTAGATGTAATGTTTCTGCTTTTGCAGATGATGTCACAGTTTTATTAAAAATAATAATAAATTACATATGGTTTATGAACACTTTAACTTGTATTAAAAGGCATATGGTGCAAGTCTAAACTATTCCAAGACTGAAGCAGTCTGGATTGGTGATGAGAGAGAAAACGAAAATATAAACATTAATAAAATACTCGATATTTATATAAGTAATAACTGTATTTAAAAAAATGGTCTCAGAAAATAACTAAAGTCCTTGAAGAATCAAATATTTTTTTAAACTGGAATGTTTCCTATATAGATAAAGTAGAACTAATCAAAGTTTTTATCCTATCAAAATTAATGTTTTTATCTATCGTTTTCCTTCCGACTGAAACGATTGTTACTTAATTAAATTAAATGTTTATAAGAACAATTTGGGTTAATAATAGAAAAGTAACAAAAAGAAAAGTACAAAAAAAATGGTGGATTGGCTGCAATTGAAAACAGTAATTAACTTAAAATCAGTTACTGCAAGTATGAGTATCTTACTGATCCTACTGTTGCTGAAAATGAAAATCTTGTGGAACTGTGAATTTCTTCCAGGAAAAAAGTGACAAAATGTGGCTAGCTGCTTTGGGCAGACTACCTGTGGGAGGGGTGGTTATATGGAGCTGTAACGTAAAGACGACAGTGTGTCCAATGTCAGAATGTAATGAATATGAAACCGTTGCCATTTGTTAGTGGACTGTAAAAGAACAAAATACATTTGGGAAGCTTTAAATGGACTTTACAAGAAAACAGGTAATATGCGGCACTTTTAATAATGACAAATCATGTGACAAAATAACTCCTTTTTAATAAAACAGTGACTCCAGATGAACTGTCTTGTTAAGCAGGAACGCTTGTAAGCGCACTCTTCTCCCACTCCGGAGCTTTTATTCCGGTGTTTCCGGTTTTATTCTAGTGTTTCCGGTTAGAGCTGCGTGTCACCATGAAGCCGCATGCGGTCAGCGTGGCCGCCATATTGGCGGAGGCAACCCTGTGTGCATTAATTTACACCGAGGAACTGTAATAATCACAACCAATTTTTACCCGATTTTAACACGGTTTGATTTGTTACAAACAGCAGAGATGTAGTAATGATTCATGGAGCTGTTACACATTATAAATATGGGCTTTTGTGCTGAATTGTTGTGATTTTTATAGGTGTATAAAACACCTTCCTCAGTTTAAATTAATGCACTCTGGGCGCAGGGTTGCCTCCTTCAATATGGCGGGCACGCTGACACGCCAGCTCCAATAGACGGCGTCAGTCGATGCGGCGTCTATGCGTGTCACTACCAACACCGTGCTTCTTCCAGCTGCGTTCAGTGAGCAACAATAAGCAACGAATTATACCCGGAAGTGTTTCGTTTTTCATGCTCCTTCCGAGTTTCCATTTCAAAATAAAAGCAATGAAGCGTTTGAATATATTACACAATTAAATATAGTTTTACCGATCTGGAGGGTTATCCATTGCTTTAGTGACGTCTCTGGTTTATATGTAACCATTTCTGTTACAAATTTGAGTGATTTAAAATTATTATTTACAAAAACACTAGCCTTAACTTTAAACAGTAATATTAGTGTGAAATGAATCAGGGAGAGAATTTGGCAAAACAGTATAAAACATTTTTTATACCTCAACCATATATTCCATATTTACACATGCTGGGTCAGAAGAGACATTTACCCGTAGATGGCAGTAAGAGGTATGGTTGTTATCTTTTTTACAACTGTGAAAGCACTGACATGGTTCTTACAAACCGATCTATAATAACAATAATAATAATAATAATAATAATAATAATAATAATAATAATAATAATAATAATAATAATATTTAATATCAGTCTGCAGCCTAAACTATACATTGTGTCAACATAAACCCATAGTGAAATTAATTCAGCAGACCCTCCTCTGTCAGAAAACATGGAGTTATCTATGAAAAAAGCGTAATTGTAGATGTAAGAGTCATCACACTATAGGCGATAAATAGTTATATACCATTAAATGATATGAATACAGGGTGGGCATAGTTTTATCAGTCTGCAGCCTAAACTATACATTGTGTCAACATAAACCCATAGTGAAAATTAATTCATCAGACCCTCCTCTGTCAGAAAACATGTAGTTTACTATCAAAAAAGCGTAATTGTAGACATAGGGGTCACTTATACTATAGGCGATACATGCCATTAAATTATCTTAATACAGAAAGGGCATATTTTTATCAGTCTGCAGCCTAAACTATACATTGTGTCAACATAAACCCATAGTGAAAATTAATTCATCAGACCCTCCTCTGTCAGAAAACATGTAGTTTACTATCAAAAAAGCGTAATTGTAGACATAGGGGTCACTTATACTATAGGCGATACATGCCATTAAATTATCTTAATACAGAAAGGGCATATTTTTATCAGTCTGCAGCCTAACCTATACATTGTGTCAACATAAACCCATAGTGAAAATTAATTCATCAGACCCTCCTCTGTCAGAAAACATGTAGTTTACTATCAAAAAAGCGTAATTGTAGACATAGGGGTCACTTATACTATAGGCGATACATGCCATTAAATTATCTTAATACAGAAAGGGCATATTTTTATCAGTCTGCAGCTTAAACTATACATTGTGTCAGCATAAACCCATAGTGAAATTAATTCATCAGACCCTCCTCTGTCAGAAAACATGGAGTTATCTATGAAAAAAGTGCAATTGTAGACGTAGGAGTCATCACACTATAGGCGATAAATGGTTATATACCATTAAATGATATGAATACAGGGTGGGCATAGTTTTATCAGTCTGCAGCCTAAACTATACATTGTGTCAACATAAACCCATAGTGAAATTAATTCATCAGACCCTCCTCTCTCAGAAAACATGGAGTTATCTATGATAAAAGCGTAATTGTAGACGTAGGAGTCATCACACTATAGGCGATAAATGGTTATATACCATTAAATGATATTAATACAGAATAGGCATAGTTGTATCAGTCTGCTGTCTAAACGATACATTGTGTCAGCATAAACCCACAGTGAAATGAGTTCATCAGACCCTCCTCTGTCAGAAAACATGGAGTTATCTATGAAAAATGCGTAATTGTAGATGTAGGAGTCATCACACTATAGGCGATAAATGGTTTTATACCATTAAATGATATTAATACAGGATGGGCATAGTTGTATCAGTCTGCAGCCTAAACTATACATTGTGTCAACATAAACCCATAGTGAAATTAATTCATCAGACCCTCCTCTGTCAAAGAAGTGTAATTTTAGATGTAGGAGTCACTTATACTATAGGCGATACATGGTTATATCCTATTAAATGATATTAATACAGGATGGGCATAGTTTTATCGAGCATTGCAATGATAGATTTATTAGGGTATTTACGTTTTTTTTACAACTTAAGATTACCATTGTTAATATATTTGATACACAAATAAGCAAATAAAATAAGTTTTTAGAGGGGTAAATTGAGTTTAATATACATATGATTGTTAAACAAAGAATAAACAATCAGATAATCAAGCAATTTGTAACGTATTCAGAAAAAATATAAAAAAAACGTTCTAGATATTTTGAACATATAATTATCATAAGAAATCCATATAACAAAATTAGCACTTACAAATCAAGTATGAAATGAAATTAGAAAAGTGCATTTCTTAAGGACAATGCAGAGCAACAGTTCATTATCTTTCATAGATAACTCCATGTTTTCTGACAGAGGAGGGTCTGATGAACTCATTTCACTCTGGGTTTATGTTGACACAATGTATAGTTTAGGCTGCAGACTGATAAAACTATGCCCACCCTGTATTCATATCATTTAATGGTATATAACCACGTATCGCCTATAGTATAAGTGACCCCTACATCTACAATTACGCTTTTTTGATAGTAAACTACATGTTTTCTGACAGAGGAGGGTCTGATGAATTAATTTCACTATGGGTTTATGCTGACACATTGTATAGTTTAGGCTGCAGACTGATACAACTATGCCTATTCTGTATTAATATCATTTAATCATCTAAATTTCCTTTGGGATAAATAAAGTATCTATCTATCTATCTATCTATCTATCTATCTATCTATCTATCTATCTATCTATTTAATGGTATATAACCATTTATCGCCTATAGTGTGATGACTCCTACATCTACAATTACGCTTTTTTCATAGATAACTCCATGTTTTCTGACAGAGGAGGGTCTGATGAATTAATTTCACTATGGGTTTATGTTGACACAATGTATAGTTTAGGCTGCAGACTGATACAACTATGCCCACCCTGTATTCATATCATTTAATGGTATATAACCATTTATCGCCTATAGTGTGATGACTCCTACATCTACAATTACGCTTTTTTTATAGAAAACTACATGTTTTCTGACAGAGGAGGGTCTGCTGAATTAATTTCACTATGGGTTTATGTTGACACAATGTATAGTTTAGGCTGCAGACTGATACAACTATGCCCACCCTGTATTCATATCATTTAATGGGATAAAATAATGTGTATACGTATTTTTTCATATATAATACTACTTTTTGTTTTCAAATATTATAATAATAGTGTAGCCTAAGGATATTAAAATTGCATTTTGTCTAATATTAACTAAAATGTATTAACCGCTTGGGTCTTTTATTTTGAAACACGCACTTCCGGTTGCCGTCGGATTTGTCCCTCTAATGTTGCTGTCTTCACGCTGCTGCTTCTTCCGTAGTTTGTTGGTAGTTAAGAGAGCATGTTCCTGATCAGCGCGCGGAGACTCGCAGCTCACAGCGCGTCTCTGTTATTGAACACACAGAGGCGGCTAAACAGTGGGCTAAAGGGCGACGACAGGAGTGTGGAGTCTGTTCTGCAGCTGCTCGTCTGTCCTCTCTCTAAAACCCCCCTCAGGTAGGATTTACTCTCGGTACTACTGCTGTAACGTACTACTGTTGCACTACTTCTACGTCTTATTTGCCAGTGTCTTTTTCGGATTTTCCGGTCCGAAATACCAATGATTTGCCAGTATGGGCTCTTAAATAGAGAATATATGAGAACAAATAGCCTGTTCTGCATATTTCCAGTTACAGTATTTCCACCAAATTATGAAAATAGAACGAGTATACTGTGAATAGCTTAAATAACTACAAATATTACTGTACGATGTTTTTATTATGACCCCTTGAACTTGGCATTTGAGAAGATTAAAGGAGAATAAATTGCCTGTTCTGCATAATTCGGCATAATGCTAATCGCTAACCAGTGTTTATGACTAGCCAATTCTAATCGCTAGCAAGTGCTATCACTATGCTAAGGCAGGTCAGTTATTAAAAGCCCTAATGACATAGTGTGAAACAGTACATGAATTTTGTTGACTTTTAGACATTGCGTTGCTTAAATTATGTGCTTTAATGGTTTATAAATAGGTTGTTATATAGTTGGGAAATTCCTGTGACACATTTGGATCCATAACTTCTGAACCATAAGGCCTATTCTCAAGATTTTTTTAGACTTGTTAAACTATGTGACCGTGCTTGGACCGTCAATTGCCACTTGCGGCTATAGACCATTTCAGAGGAATATTTATGAGCGTACGAAGTGACGTAGCTGTTCCTAGGACACTTCCATTTAGCGGTAAACAGCGTTCAAAACAGTGGACGTATGAATGCAAACTTCACCTAATCTGAGAGTCACAAACATTGAAAATCAGGTCAAATTGTTCTTTAAACAAGTAAACTATGGAGGACCAAAAATTACATAAGTATAAATAAATATACATATAAATGTATAGATATATAAATACATAAAAGAATAAATAAATTAATGTTGAAATTAATAAATAAATAAATAAATGCACAAATAAATAAATAAATACGTGCACAAATAATTGTATAGGTAAATTAATTAATAAATACATTTCTTATTTATATATGTATTTATTCATTTATATGTGCATTTATTTATGTCAACATTTATTTATTTATTCATTTATTTATTTCTTGCAAAATATGCGCTCTCATTTTGAGAGCTGTATACTTGAAAATAGCGCCACCGGAAGCGTCGAAGGAACAGACATGCGCAGTAGCTTTGTTATTGTTTTCCTCATTAAAACGGCCTATATTTATTATTATTATTATTATTATTATTATTATTATTGTTATTATTATTGTTATTAAATTATAATGTCATAATTTACTGTTATTTATTTTTAAACTCTACAAATGTTTACACTTGTATGTGTCTACTGAATATTTGAAACTATTGAACTATAAAATATTGTACTATATTAAACTATTTATTTTGTTTAAGGAGTTTATTCTTTAAGTAAATTACATTTTTCAGTTACTGTCCCCAATAGGCCACGTTAACAAAATTTTCAGGATGGTATATTGTCCCAGAAATTATTACGATAAACAATAATATTATAATTTTAAAGCGCCACTATAGAAAATTCTTTTTCCTGCTTCTGGGCTCTCAAAGGTAATTTTAGACAATGTGCCACACTAATAATATACTAGCATAATATTATTACACCATTTTACAGTTAAACTAACTTTATATTATTAAGAGCAGACATTGGGCTCCCAATATAAAAATATTTTAATATCTTAAATAACTAAAACAAATAAAGTACACCCACCCTGGGTTCTGAAAAACTGCACTAAATATTAAACAGACCCTAATTCAAAAAATAAAGTAACAACAAATAGATTAAAGTAACATTTACATTAATTATTTTTTTAAAACTCTAAACACATGGGCACTTGCAGAATCATTTTTTCATGATATATGTATATGCTGTAAAACACACATTAGCTTAGTCCATATGATCAGAGACACACAGATAGCTCAGCAGGCCAGAACTTTTGCTATAAATATATTTTTTAATGTAACTGTCAGACTAATTCAGAGCAACAACAACAGGAGGAACAATTTTTTATATTAAACATTCAGTTGGATGAATTGGGCTGGATGGTTGTGCTTTAAATAAGATCTCATGTTAGTAATATTGCCCCCTTTTGTTTCCACTGTTGTGAAACCTTGTAAACATACCGGCTGATTCGCGCTGATGGTTCTCCTCGCTCATTTGGCTTAAAGCCAAAATACTCCCGCACCGGAGCCGTGGAATTCGGTTTTAAAACACAGCCCATCCCGGACTAAACTTCCTCAAACGTTCTCTAAAGCCGTTTAGTTTTAAGAAAGTCCAATTAGCCTCGAATACGTTCGCTATCTAACACATCTACACACACACTCTCCTCGCTGTGTGTGTGTGTGTGTGTGTGTGTGTGTGTGTGTGTGTGTGTGTGTGTGTGTGTGTGTGTGTGTAGCAGGACAGTCACGGCTCACTCTCACTGCTGCATAAACTCTGCGAGCACTCAGTTCCTAACCGATAGATGTCGCTGTCTGACGGATCCGGCGAGAGCCGGCCAGAGAGCAGCGGGACTCGCTCTCTCATGTAACTTAAACAAATCCCCTCGGACACGCGCGGCTCTTATCGACGTCGGCAAAATGATCGCGATAAAAAAATTCTCGTACGATAAGTCGATAACATAGTTATCGCGACAGGCCTAATATCATCATCACAAAAATACCCTGTAGCTAAATGGCCTACCAATGTATGTAACCAAGCTACTTCAACAGTTAACTAACTACATTAGATTTAAATAACTAAAATAGAATATGAACAGCTAATAGCTAAAAATAATGACTTATAACTTACTAACAGGTAATGTACTCACTATTTAGGTAATCTAAACCTATTTAATATTATGTTCAGTTATCTTTTACTATAGGCATCACATATTTTTAAGAAAATGTTACTGTAAGATGGTACTGAGTTGTGAAAGTAGATCTGTGCTGAGCTGTGAAATAGTAAATGTGGGTCATGTCTGACCAATATGTGTAAAACTGATGTAGAAATACAAAAGCTTCTTCATAAAATAAAAAAGAAAAGAAAAAGAAAATTTGTGCTAAAGAAACACTCAGCTATACATGAAGTTCCATAAAAAATTGAAGGTGGGTAATTTTTGACCCATGTGGGCATTAGAGGGGTAGTGATATCAAAAGGGCTTTTATTCAAAAAGTAAGTAAGGAAAAAATAAAAGAAGTATGTACTATGATGACTGATTTCAATAAATTATTTTTTTTCTATTGTACATGCTTTGCAGACTACTTGTGTGCATGTGTAAATTGTTTTACAGTTATGTGTCGGAATGAAATATTTCAATGATAAACTTATAATGCAATTTCTATTAAATTTTTAAGTTATCAAAACGTCATGCGTCATGATTCAGTAAAGTGCAATTATAACAGATTTCTTATATTCAGATGGTCACTGAAAAACAATACTACCAGTTTTGTAACAGGCAAGAATTTAAATATGGCACACACGCGCATGAAATAATGTTATATAGAGGTGGGAAATAAGCATAAATTTCAACAGACTGATAATGTGGAGTAAAAACAACTAGAAATATGTAGTACAGGCAATTTATTCTACTTCAAAATTGTATTAAATGCCAAGTTCAGAGGGTCATAATAAAAATGGTACAGTAATATACATTGTTGTTTAGGCTATTCACAGTATAGTAGTGCTGGGCGATATAACGATATCGATTTGTTTCGCGATAATTTTTCCCTCGATGACGATGATAAGCCTGTGCAATAGAATTCGATAAACATTCATTTCCATTTCCGTCTAAGTGGCGCGGCAAACAACGAAAACACAACGTGTAATCAATCCAGAAGACGCTGGAGCAAATTAATAAATAGTTAAGAAAATTGTAATAGTTATTCTCATGCATGCAACAAAAAACCCTAAAGAATAGTGGAGTATGGCCCGACACACGCAAACAACCATAGTGTTTGGACTTTGGGAATAAACGGCCGCACTGTTCAGCACGTTTTAAATAAATTTTAAGTAAATTTTAAGCACTAAATGTAATTAATTCAATTTATATTAGGACCTCGGGGCAGGTGCTGCAAAAATGTGTATGTGGGGCGCGGATTAAAGGAAGAGGTTTTTTTGCGGAGCGGTAACAGGACAAAAACACCTTAAGAATGATGTCTAAATGACTTTCCTCTAATCTAATATAATTTAACATGGTTTAAGGATATAAAATAATTTCTAAACAAACGAACTTTTTAATATTGAGCTTATGGCCCAAGTGCAAAAACACAAAATCATTTATCATTTAGATTATCTGCCTGAACGCGAGCCCGAACCCGAGCTTGAACGCCAGCCTGACTCAGGCGCTGCATGAACTCGGGCCGGTCGAGAACACCGCTTTCCTCTCAGATTAGGCGGAAGAAAATGGTCTTTTTTTTAATGTAACAAATCACACTGTGATTTTTGTGATATTTCCCCAATTACAGCTCAGCTGCGCGTTTAAAGCTCAACGCATGAATTAATCGGTGCGCTGTGCGCCGCGCGTGCTCGCGGGGGATTTGACGCGTCTGTCAAGCAAGTTAATGGACCGTTTTGGGGGCAGAGATTAAGAAGTACAGCAGGTACATCTCAGATTTGTAGTTTAATGCTCTACTAAATTACTGGCTTTAAAACTGGCTCATGATATGGTCGGTTCTGGCTGGATTTTTTCCTGCCTACAGGCTGCATTTGACGGAAAGCAGCTCCTCAGTCAGACAACAGTGTCAGCATACAAATCGTGTGCGTTTCCTACAGGACAAACCATTTAAAAGTGCAGATAAACTCATTAAAAAATCACACAGTGTCTGTCTGGCTTAAAATACTTTTAATAAGGTACAGCTTTTAAATTAATAAATCAACATTCATTAAAAATCCGTGAGAAGTTCTGTATGCTAAATGACAAGCTAAGCTAATAAGCTAATAACATTTAATAATAACAGAAAAATAGATATGAATTTGGAAAATAACCAACTAAAGTGAGCTCAAAATACAATAATAAATATAATCTAACGAATTTCAAAATATAAATTAGAAATATTGAACTTCAATATTAAATTCAACTTCAACTACAAAAAACGCAAGGACCGATAGAACATAACGAACAGAAAAAAATAAATTTGAAATTGGAAAAAAAGTTCAAAATGCTAAAAGAAATAAAACCTAACGAATTTCAGAATATAAAATCTAAATATTGCACTGCAGCAGTACAAAAGCCTAAGTGCTTAAACAAACAAACCAAAAAACAGCCTATCACAAATCATTTTTTGAGCCCGACCCAGCTGAGGAAAAGGTGGGAAATCTTTTTTTTTCCGGCTGGGTCTTGGAAAACTTTGTGGTGAATTAAAGGGGCCGAGTTGCAATTTTTGTTTTACTTTAATCAGTTTTTAATCCGTCTTTTTAAAAACAAATATTCCAATATTGGCTGCCAATCAGTGCCCAATATTCTGAGCTCAAAAAACGCTATTCGGGCCAGCCCTACTAATCTAATATAATTTAACATGGTTTAAGAATATAAAATAATTTCTAAACAAACGAAATATTTAATATTGAGCTTATAGCCCAAGTTTTTTTTTCAGTCATGGAAAATTGGAAAAAATTGGAAAAAAGCCCGAGTTCATGCAGCGCCTGAGTCAGGCTGACGTTCAAGCTCGGGTTCTGGCTCGCGTTCATGATTAATTTGTTTTTTTTAAAAACTAATATTGGAATATTCGCTACCAATTACTGCCAAATATCCGGAGCTCAAAAAATGCTATTCGGGCCAGCCCTAATAATTATGGAGATACAGAAAAAAATATTGTGATAAAACTTCCATCACTCCCTTATTCTCTCACTAATAAAAACAAACCTTTAAGTGTGACACAAAGTGATTTGATTTATATCGTGATACATATCGATATCGACTGATATGGAAAACTATATCGTGATAAGATTTTTTCCCATATCGCCCAGCTCTACAGTATAGTAGTTCTATTTTCATAATTTGGTGTCAACTTCAATAGACTCTGATAATCTGGAGTTAAGGCAGATAGATATATGCAGAACAGGCAATTTATTGTCCTTTAATCTTCTCAAATGCCAAGATTAAAGGGTCATAATAAACAAATATTGTACAGTAATATGTCTACTTCTTTAAGCTTTTCACTGTATACTAGTTTTATTTTCATAATTTGGTGTCAAATTCAATAGATTCTTTGATAATCTGGAGTTAGGGCAGCTACAAATATGCAGAACAGGCAATTTATTGTCCTTTAATCTTCACAAATGCCAAGTTCAGAGGGTCATAATAAATAATGGTACAGTAATATTTCTAGTTCTTTAGGCTTTTCACAGTATACTAGTTCATTTACATTCAAACATAAATGCAGAACAGGCTATTTATTCTAATTTATGAGCCCAATCTTGCTCTCTACTGACGAATCATTGGCATTTCGACTTTTTAAGGTGGACCGGAAAATCCGAATAAGACACTGGCAAATAAGACGCTAACTCCGTCCTCGTGTACTACTGTTGCATACTACCTACTACTGCTGCACTGCTGCTGTACTACTACTGCTGTACTACTACTGCTGTACTACTACTACTTTATGTTTGATTATACCGCATTATACAAGACACATGAGACCTATTCAATGAATTCAGGCGATCTTCCTTTCAGTCAATTTGGAACAAACCTGATCCAGGTACCTACGTCCTAAAGACTGCTGAACTGTCTGGTTAAGGTGTATTAAGAAATTAGAAATGGAGAAAAATCACTATTACAGTTATTCTTTTTATTGTTCTCTGCAACTGTATTACATTGTAGAATTCTTGCATAGTGTAATGTTTTATTATTTTTAATAAAAGTATTTATTATAAACAATTGTTTTCATTTTTCTTTTTTAGGTACAACAAAGAAACAAATGAATTAATCAATGAAGAGCTTGGCATTGCCTATCCTATTATTGATGGTATTCCTAACATGATTCCTCAAGATGCAAAGCTGATCAAGAAGGCTGAGGGAATTGAAGAGCCCACCCAGTCATAGGTGGAACTACAGCATAAGCCGAGTGCAGTTGTTTATTATATTACATTTGCAGTAAACATCTAAGCCATAATGCTATTTTCTCTGTCAACTGTCACTGTGATAGTACCAATTTTGTCCTTAATTGGACTAATGTATTCTGCAAGTGTGGATGAAAATTTCCCCCAGGGCTGTACCGGCTCAAACAGTGTGTGTTTCTATAGTCTCTTGTTGCCGGTCACTATTCCTGTGTACGTGTTCTTTCATCTGTGGAAATGGATGGGAATCAAGCTGTTTAGACACAATTAGAATGTTTGTTTAATCAGAAGGGTAAATAAAATTCTATGCAGACATAAGTGATTTAAATTTGTATTTTTAAGAACGTTAAAACTTTGTGTTTGTGATTGACTAGATGGGTTACAAAATAAATAAACATATGACTATATTTTACCACTATTCATTGTATTAATCCCAATTCATTTATTTCAGATGTTTGTAACGGTTTAATTCAGCCCGTGCCTAGACACACAAACACGCTATATAACAGAAATAACCGCCTGTTCTTTTATTGTTTCTTCCATAATCAATGGTGTTAAACGTTTTTATAATTATTATTATTTTTAAGAGGAACTGGCTCAACTATCCATGAAGGTCTTTGTACTAAAGTTTGAAGCATTACTATAGGTGTTTATTTGCAATTCAGTAATATGCAATAGTGAGGTCAGAATGTTGAATGATTAACACATCACTTAATCCCAAAAATGTAGCATTACATATAGACAAATTCTTGTATGTGCCCTAAATATTTTGCTCAAATATTTATTAAACCTGTGTGATGCTGATAAATGTTTAAAGTTACCCTGCAATAATGATTTTTTTAATATAATTGCACCCCTAAAATATACATGCAAAAGCTATTTATCTGAGCAGTAAACACATCGAAAGTACAAAGCACTCCTTGAAAAAAATCAATGCCTGATATAACAAATGCTTCATTTAATGAAACCTCCATGTCCATAATCAGGAACCATATTCCAATCACTACAACTAATGAGCCATTCTTCTCAAATTCTACTGTAAATTTTTGCATTTCTCAATGTTGTATGGTTCAAAGCTTTTACAAACAAAACAGATTTACTGCTTAGATAAACACTTATAAATGCTTTTGTAGTAATTTAAAACTTTCTCTTGTACAAAATTGTCAACATGACAGGAAGAGGAAAATACACTGGCTTAACTTTTAACTCAATTAAATGTAAAAAAAAGGTTTTATTCAAAGACATTTTGGAGCATTTTATTTGTCCAATATTTGTGAAAATGTGCCACAATGTAAATAACGGCCAGGTTTAAATTATGTCAAAAAGTGAAAAACAGCAACAAAAAAAAATGCACCACAGCAACGATAAATGTATGTGTGCATATATATTATACAGTGAACACACTAAAGAGAACAAAAAGAACCTGTATTGCTAATCCTAACAAACAGTTCCAGATGCTTTCACTATAATTCTTTTCATAAATCAGGTTCACTTCTTTAGCTTCTTATCAGCACTTCCAGTCAACATCATCAAAGGTGACCTTGCCTTTGGCGATTCTCCTTCTCCCTTCACCCTGAAGAAGAAGGACTCATTGAGCCGTGTCTGAATCACCTTCAAATGAGATAGGTCTGCTCTGCTCTTTAAAGGAATGTCACTCTCATCACTTGAAGTCAGATCTGTTATCTTTAGCTCTGAACAACTCTGATGTTCCACTGGTTTACTGATGCACTGATCTAGGTGCACTTCTTGCCTGGTTCTTTTGGGTAGGCTCAAGTCTATCGGTTCTTCAGTACATATGGATGCTCTGCTCTTATGATGAAACCTGAGAGAGCCAGCAAGCCCCGGAGAAGTGAAGAAGTTTTCAGTTTGAACAGAAGCTTCAGCCGTCTGCTTGCATGATGGGGTCTCCTGTGATGCTTGTCTGTACTTTATGTTGTTCTGGTATGGTGGAACAGCAACACCCTCATCAGTGCTGGGGCTTCTGGAGATGTCTTCATGCAGCTCAGAGAAGAACTTCTGTGTGATGAACAAATCTTGGCTGTTGATGTATTCAGGTGTAATTTGGATCTCTGCACTCTTTTCTTCAAAAGTTGATCGGTTGTGGCTGTTCTCAGTGATAGGAGTGTGTGATTTATCTGTCAAGTAAGGCTGTGTGTGAAATGTAGGATATTGTTTTGAGGTATTCAGGATCTCTTCAGGTGATAATTTGAACTTGACTGTTTTCTTGTGCCAGACATTTTCTCCAAGTGCTGATGTGCTTTGATGTTTTTCTTCCAAAGCTGGCGTTGTGGGCTCATCTGGTGACTTGAATTTATGTGCCCCCATTGCATGATTATTGTCTTTAGGCTGCTTGTGACACTTTGAGACATTTGATTTCTTACACTGCGTCACCAGCAGTGGACAATCTTCATGCAGTTTGATATTCTTTTTTTTCTTTGTTTTCTTCTTCATCTCAGGCATTTGTGTAAAACTGACAGACTCACAGCAGTCAGCATCTTCCTTCACCCATTGCTGTCCCTTTGTCCTCAGTTTCTTCTTATTTAGCTTTTCCTTTTTCAATTTCTTTTTTTTTTGTTTCTTTCTGCATTTTTTTGGGTCTTCATACGAGAGAGTCCTTTTCATTTTCTTACAAGCCAACTCTCGCTCTCTTGTGTCTTTCTCAGCCATTCTGGAAGATACCAACAATTGCAGTGTTAATGGGGTCATATTTATTTATTTTCATCAAATTCACAATTAGTTACAACTAAAATTATTCCCAAATGTAATAATTGAAAGCATACTGTAGCTTATTCTTAGAAAAAGACATGTACTACATACAATGTGTTAGCCTTGCATGTTAAGACTTAAGGTTATCCGTCAAATAAAACCGATTCATAAATCAGTGTTATATTAAATTGTGCCGAAAAACCTGCTAGAGTTGTTTAATAAATTATTTTATTTTATTCGATATATTTTTCCATACCAGGTAACAAACACACACACACACACACACACACACATATGAAGTTTCAAATAACCAACAATGCCTTCTTTCTGAAATTCATGCCAATTTAGTAATTTCGTACAGCTTAACTACAGTGTGTGGCAAATGACAAAAATACCGCGAACACTCACTGTTTCTGCTGTAGTTCTAACAACTCACTCGGTTAAAATACGAAGACAATGGTAAAAACATCGCTATAATTATCTCAGCTACAAAATTGTGAATTCTCAGAGAATCCTAGCCACCATGAAACGAAGACGTTTACCTGTACAAAGTTATATCCGACAGTTTCTCATTCCTGTGTGAAAATTCATATTCCAATATCGCGCAGATGCTGTGCGCATGCGCACCGGCGTATTGTATTTGTGCGATTTAATTCGTTTCAGAGATGATTTATGAAAACATTTATAATTAATATGGGAGCGTGTCTGTAATTCCTTTACCTGCTGACGATTACTGACGGGTTTCCGAGCTCCTGACTCCGAGCTGAATCAGCAGCCCCGCGGTGTGAGGGTCTCTCTTTTTCTCTCGTCTCTCTGTGCGCATGCGCGTGTGAGCTGGGGTCGTGGTGCGAGGAGCAGTTGGCGTTTTGCCAAACTTTTCTGTGAGTTTGTTATAGAGGTCTGCGCGGGACTGTTTTTTTAAACCCGCTCCCGCCCGCTCCCGCGTCTTTTTGTCCCGCTCCCGCCCGCTCCCGCAAAAAAATCACTTCTTTTAATCCCGCTCCCGCCCGCCACATACACATTCCCGCCGCTCCCGTCCCGCAGTCCTAATATGAATTGAATTAATTACATTTAGTGCTTCAAATTTACATATGTATTTATTAAAACAGCAATTCAGTTCGCAGTCCAAACACATGCCATCAGGTGCATCAAGAATCCTAGAAGTGGATTAGAAGTGGATCTATATTATATAAAATAATAAATGTAAAAATATATAAAATTAAATTCAATTAGTTTAATTAATATTTGTATTATTATTATTAATAATAATAATAACAATAATAACAATAATAATAATAACAATAACAATGTTATTGTTATTATTATTATTGTTATTATTGTTATTATTATTATTATTATTATTATTATTATTTTGCACCAGTATAGTAAATGTCGTCCTTTAAATTACACACCCCCCTCCCCCCCCCCCCCCCCTCCTCTGCACACGCCTGCTGGAGATGCTGAAAATGTGTGTGTGTGTGTCCATCCTCCGAGAGATTTTTCTTGTGTTTTTTTGTTGCTTGCATGGGAATCATAGCGTGATTATTATAATTTTCTTAACTATTTATCAATTTGCGGGAGCGGGACCACATGTTAATGTGGTCCCGCTCCCGCATGGCCTGTATTGATTAAATTACCGCTCCCGCCAATAACAATTCAGTTTTGTCCCGCGCCGCAACATATTCTGACGGGTCCCGCGGGTCCCGCGGGACTCCCGCGGGAGTGCAGACCTCTAGTTTGTTACTTTGAGTTTTGTCTCTGAAGGGGGGGGGGTGCTTTGTCTGATCAGACAGGATCTCTCAAGAGTGTTGGCTCTGAGATAAAAAAATTAAACTTTGGCTGTAAATCTCCACTGATTAAATATATAGTGTATTTTAGAAGGCAGGTTTTATGGTGCTAAAAGATGGAGCAGGTGATTTAGACCTGGTTTTAAAGCTGAGGGTGGATGGGTTTGCGTACACCATTTATGCTTCATCTGACACTGAGATGAAGTGTTTCATGTGTGGGCAGGCTGGACATCTCGTCCCTGAGAAGGTGAATGCTGGCGGGGCTGGGGGCGCTGAGGCGCGGTGCCGGACGCGGCTGAGCCCGCGGTGGTCGTTCCCCCTGCGGCTGTTGCGAGAAGGGTATAGCTGCAGCCTGGAGCACCTCCAAAGGGAAGGAACATACCTCCAAACAAGTAGGATGGTGCTTGGTGTTACGCGGTATGGTGTTTTTCAGGACGTTTTGTGCTTGTAAATAACCCCAAAGGTTAATTAATTAACCTATTTCGTTTATTATATGGTTATTTATTTTACAATGCATTTTCTAAGAGTCTAAAAGCATGTTGTGCACATTGCAACCACATTTTATTCATTTAAAACGTCTAAACATTTGCCATGCTGTGAATTTTTCAAATTATAAAATAGTAAATATCTAAATAATAAAGGTAGTTGTTTATTCATAGCCAATAATATTATAATTTGAATATAATTATAATAATACGGGGAGTGTGAGCAGGCTGATTCAGATACTGAGGTGGCTGGTGAGAACTCCTGAGCTGAGTGCTGTGGTGGAGCAGGTTGTGGAGGAACCGGGTGAGGTTCAGCAGCTGGAGGTTCTGGGCCAACTCCAGCTCCAGCAGCAGTGCAGGAGGCAGAGGCTGATCATGTAATGGAGGATGAATCTTGTTAAAGTTGTGCACAACAGAGCATATTATTTAATCAATTCATTTTCATTCCAATATGTTATAGTTAATTAAGAAAATTTGGTAGTTATATCCTGATTTAGAGGCAACTTGGGGTGAGTAAAAAGAACATGGCAGCAGGTCAATGTTAAATATAAAAATATACTAGAATGGTGCAATTCTATTTGGTTAGTCTAATATGCAGGAAAATGTTAAATTACATATTTCAGTGTGTATTATAATATTAAATCAAATCAAATCAAATTTATTTGTATAGCGCTTTTTACAACAGGTGTTGGCACAAAGCAGCTTTACAGAAACATGATTACAGGACAAAGAATCAGGCAAAACATTACACATAGAAAATACAGAATACAGAACCCCCAGTGAGCGCGGAGGCAAGGAAAAACTCCCTCAGAGCTGCAGGAGGAGGAAGAAACCTTGGGAGGACCAAGACTCACATTAAAGGGGGGACCATCCTACCACTGGTCAAACGGCTTTTAAATAGAAATTTAAAAAGTCTTTTATACATCTATATAGGTTTTATGTACTCAGGAGTGTAATAGCGCCACTAATGGCTTGGATGTAATCTGTAGTGGAGAGTAAGATGGTCGATGAGCAGCTGATCTGTGGTGGTGGTGGAGAAGAGCTGACTTCAGAAACTTCCATCAGTCTGGCCGGACAGGAGACGCGAGAGCCTGAGGGTCCAACATCGGTATCGGGTCAGACAGGTGGGCAGTCAGTAACTCGGAGGAAGGCAGAGAGATGGAATTAGTTTTGACTGGATTTATGCAAAACTGAGAATATTAAAACATTATCAGAGTGTGGCAAATGACTCCGGCAGAACTGAATAAAACAGCCTAACTAAAGGCAGAGAGCCAGAAGGTAACATAGACATGGAGGCACCCTGAAACACCAGCATCCACCCACTCCACCGTCCACAAACCTGAGTGACCGTGTGCAGTGGGAGAACAACAGCACCAGCATCTCAGTTTACCACAATTTCCTCTGTCCATGAACCCCTGAATCTGCAGCCTTATCTAAAGGGAAAAACATTAATTACCAAAAGCTAAACTAAACAAGTAAGTTTTCAGTCTAGACTTAAAGATTGAGACTGTGTCTGAGTCCCGAACATATTCGGGGAGATTATTCCAGAGTTGAGGCGCTTTATAAGAGAAAGCTCTTCCTCCTGCAGAGCTCCTCTGAATTTTAGGCACTACTAATAAACCAGCACCCTGAGATCTGAGTAATCGCGGTGGTTCATAACAGGAGATGAGGTCTTGTAAATACTCAGGAGCGAGTCCGTGTAGGGCTTTATACGTTAACAGGAGAATTTTATAGTCTATGCGGAATTTGACTGGAAGCCAGTGCAGTGCTGATAGTACTGGACTAATATGGTCAAATTTTCTAGTTTTAGTAAGGACCCTGGCTGCAGCATTTTGAACTAGCTGAAGTTTATTTAAGTTACTGCCGGAACATCCAGACAGTAGCGCATTACAATAATCTAGCCTTGAGGTAATAAAGGCATGTACTAATTTTTCTGCGTCATGCAGTGATAGGGCATTTCTTAGCTTGGCAATATTACGGAGGTGTAGAAAAGCTGTTCTAGTAACATTAGATATGTGTTTATCGAATGCTAGATCTGAATCTATGATAACTCCAAGGTTTTTAGCTGCTGAACCAAGGGTGGCTGAGAAGTCAGCCAGATTTAGCATTAAGTCTGATAATTTATTTCTAGCAGCTTTGGGGCCTAATAGGAGAACTTCTGTTTTATCACTATTTAATAGGAGGAAGTTGTGCGACATCCATGATTTTACATCTTCTACACAATCCTCGATTTTCTTTAATCTCACTCTGTCGTCAGGTTTGGCTGATATGAAGAGCTGCGTGTCATCCGCATAACAATGAAAATTCACATTGTGTTTTCTAATAACTTTGCCCAGTGGGAGCATATATAATGTAAATAATAACGGTCCTAATATAGAGCCTTGTGGAATTCCATATCTTACCTTGGTATAACTGGAAGACATATCATTTATCCTCACAAACTGATAGCGATCGGTTAAGTACGATTTAAACCATGCTAAGGCAGTTCCGGTTACACCGACCATGTTCTCTAGTCTTTCTAAAAGGATAGTATGATCTATTGTATCAAAGGCTGCGCTCAGATCGAGAAGTACGAGTAAGGAAACACAGCCTTGGTCGGCGGCTATAAGTAGATCATTTGTTATTCTAACTAAAGCTGTCTCAGTGCTATGATAAGGCCTAAATCCAGATTGAAATTTTTCATAGATCTGGTTTCTTTGCAGGTAAGAGCAAAGTTGTTGGGCTACAGCTTTTTCTAAAATCTTAGAAATAAACGGTAAGTTTGAAATAGGTCTATAGTTAGACAGTACACTAGGATCAAGATTTGGTTTCTTGATCAGAGGTTTAATTACAGCTGTTTTAAAGGCTTTGGGTACATGGCCCAGGGTGAGTGATGAGTTTACTATCATTAACAGAGGTTTAATTATATCTGGCAGTACCTGTTTTAATAATTTTGTGGGAACAGCATCAAGTGTGCAGGTTGTGCTGTTTGAAGAGGAGATAATTTTCTCTAGCTCCAACTGTGGAAGTGGGTTAAAGACTTCCAACCTAACTTTAGTAACAGGGTTTTGTTCTAGATCAGCCAGACCAGATGACAGAGAGGATGTAATATTTATCTGTTTAATTTTATCCCGAATGTTTTCAATTTTACTATTGAAGAAGTCCATAAAATCGTTGCTGGTGTGAATGGCTGGAATCTGAGGTTCAGTACCTGCCTGGTTTTTAGTTAATTTGGAAATAACACTAAAGAGAACTCTAGGATTATTTTTATTTATCTCGATCTGTGAGGCCAGATATGCTGAGCGGGCTTTATTAAGTTCTTTTCTATATTTAACAAGACTGTCTTTCCACGCAGAGTGAAACACTTCCAGTTTAGTTGATCGATATTTACGCTCTAAATTTCGTACTAACTGCTTTAAGGTACGAGTTTGATCATTGTACCACGGTGCGAGCTTTTTCTGTCTCTCTATTTTGTGTTTAAGGGGTGCTACAACATCTAAGGTAGAGCGAAAGGTATTTTCTAAACCTTCGGTTAGTTTGTCTAGTTCTACTGGGTCTATAGGAGAGTACATTAGAGTTGATAAGTCTGGAAGCTTATCTGTAAATTGTTGGGCTGTAAAAGGCGTAATTGAACGTTTTACAGAGTAGCTAGGGGATGTACGTATATTATGACTAAGATGTAATTTAAATGAAATAAGGTAATGATCTGAAATTGCGGAGGTTTGAGAACGAATATTCGGGTTATCTATGCTCACACCCAGGGTCAAAACTAAATCCAGAGTATGATTACAGTAATGAGTAGGTCCTGTTATATTTTGAATAATACCAACTGAGTCTAAAATCGATGTGAATGCCTTTTTTAATGGATCATCCAATTTTTCGAAATGAATGTTGAAGTCTCCAACTATAATCACTTTATCATTACTTACTGCTAAGTCTGTGACAAAATCACTAAATTCTTTTAAAAATTCTAAATAGGGCCCTGGTGGTCTGTAGATGTTAATTAAAGAAAATGCATTCTTTTTTGTAACTGGATTAATTATACTGGTGTAAAGAAGCTCAAAAGAAGTAAAATTTTCATAGTGTTTCTGATTGCTAACTAAGGTACTTTGGAAAAATATGCAGACCCCACCTCCTCTACCGGACAATCTCGGATTGTGTATATAATTATAGCCTGCAGGGGTGGCTTCATTTAATGCTACATATTCATTTGGCCTAATCCAGGTTTCTGTCAGACACAGAACATCGAATTTCTGATCAGTTATCATTTCATTCACCAGAACTGCTTTTGAATTTAGAGATCTAATATTAAGTAAACCAATCTTTAGGCTTGAAATGTTAGTACTACAGTCTGGATATGATTGTTTAATATAAGTTAAGTTATTTAGATTTACTGTTTTAGTTTTTTGATGTTTTTGTTTGACTCGGGGGACAGACACAGTCTGAATACATTGGTATCTAGGTAACGTCTCTTTGCAGCTCGCAGACGGTCGGTTAAGCCTCTCTGTCTGCGGCCTGGTCCCGGCTCTGGATTGTCAGCAGCTTCTAATACTACTCTGCCGACTAACTAAAAGACTATGAGCTATGCTGCATGAAAGTAAGGCAGCACCCTCCCGCGTGGGGTGGACACCATCCCTACCTAAAAGACCAGGCTTGCCCTCAAAGTGTAGCCAGTTATCTATAAAGCCCACATGATTTTCTGCACACCACTTGGACATCCAGCGGTTCAGCAAAGAAAGCCTGCTGTAAGCTTCATCACCACGCCTCATTGGGATGGGGCCAGAGCAGATTACCTCCTCGGACAGCGTCTGGGCCTGTTTAATCACCTCTTTAATATTAGCCTTAGTTATTTCAGACTGCCGCAGACGAATATCATTGGCCCCTACATGAATTACTACCCTCGAATATCTCCTATTCCCTAACCTAAGGTTGCCACTAATGTCCGGTGCTCTGGCTCCCGGTAAACAAGTAACTGTTGCCGCTGGTGCCCCTAAAGGAGTAGCTAATTTCACGTGTCGGACGATAGAGTCTCCTATCACCAGAGTACCTTTAACAGGCTCCTCAGTTGGTGCTTCACTGAGCGGGGCAAACCTGTTTGACACGTGAACTGGGGGAGCGTGGTGTTTAGGTGGGCTGGCTGTGGCCTTTGCGGTAGCATTAGCCTTAGCCTTTCGACTATGCCGCCGAGACGTTACCCATTCGCCTCGCTGTGAGGGCTCTAAGGCCGGAGTCGAGGGGTTACTAACTCTCCCTGAGACACCCGGGGCTGCTAACAGTGAATCCTGCTGTCTATCCCTTATTAAACCCCGGACGTGCAGCTCTAACTTATTCACCTTATCCACCAAGGAGCTAACTATCTCACACTTAGTACAAATACCACTATTGTTACCAGTATCGGTGGATAAGGGATCTAAGCTATACATGCCACACTCTAAACAGGTGTAAACCTGAGCAGAAGCCATGGAGAAAAAAAGCACTCACCTTGTTTCAGTTGAAATTAGAAACTTACACAAACAAACTGCAGCAGCAAACAGCTAATCCAGCAAACCTGAGGAAAAAGTCTATAAAAGTAGACTGAGAGTGGATTAATAGGTGTGTAGAGCAAAGAGGAAGCAGACTAAAAGTGGATTAGTAAGTGTGAAGAGAGTAAAAGAGAAGAAAACAGAGAAAAGTGTAGAAGCTGAAGATTAAAGCAAGCTTTCAGCAGCAGAGCAGCACAGCAGCAGAGCAGCACAGCAGCAGACCAGAGTAGCAGGGAGCAGAGCAGGGAGCAGAGCAGGGAGCAGAGCAGGGAGCAGAGCAGGGAGCAGAGCAGGGAGCAGAGCAGGGAGCAGAGCAGGGAGCAGAGCAGGGATTAACTAACTGCAAATATTTTAGCAACCAGAACAAAAACAGCTATTGCTGCTACTGGTGGTGGGCCTCCTCTATCAACCCTCATTCCTGCAGAAAACCTAGCTTTAGAACAAAACCTCAGACGTCCCATCATTGCAGGAATTAAGGGAGAGACATCATCTGATACTGTCTGTCCCCATGCAAAAAAGCCTTATGTTCAGGGTAGGTTCAGATGTTTCTCAGATATTACTTTTTATTATTATAGAATTTCTTAGAATCTTTATTGTATATTTGATAGCTTTACATTTCACAGTAGATCTGTTCTGTCCCAGAATGACCTTAGAGCTGGTAGCCTAAAAGCTCTGCGCATTATCCGCGCTCCGTCATCTACTGGATTGTCTTCAATTGGGCATACCATTGTCAATCACTGCCTACAGCCTCCAATGTTGGCTGCTCTTTTAATAGCATATATTATTTGCTAATTAATATCACCTGTATGCAAATATTGGTACATTAGTTGTCTGTATCCGTTTATTTTTTGCATCATTAAGTTGCAACCAAACATTTATGTTATTTATATTGAACAAATATTATCTGTGCTGCCTTCAGGCAGATATAAACATTTTGGGACTTTTATTTTATGTGCAATTAATGTAACAGCAATGTAGATTTTATTTTGACGTATGTCGTCAGAGTTAGAAACAGGAAGTGGGAGGGAGGAAGTTAGTTGCAGCAAGGCAAGCTGAGGTTAATGTGCTGTAAGAAGGCCTCCCAAAGAAATTTGGACTTATTTGCCCCAGCAGAGGCATCACTTGTATGTATTCCTTTGTTAATATTATTAGACTTTGTTTTTTTATGGTAACTTCATAGTTCATGTCGAATTTATGGTGTTAAAAATAGTTATAAAGGAAATTGTGGATGATAGAGTAAAAACAATTGTTTGATGATGCTAAATGCTAGCTATAGGTTGGTTTGACACTGCATGTGACTGTGAATGTCAAGGTCATTAGTTTAGCTTGTCTGATTAATGTAAGTTACTTATCTTAGCCTTATAGAAAGGAATTAGAACCTAATTATATTCTTGATTGTTTTATTTTTAGTTTCACTTTCCTGACCTTGTGAGTGGATGAGAAGAATTTCCAATAAAAAGCTTACATCACGAATAAGGAAAGTTTACCTTACTGTCTAACTGGGTTCCTACACCTTAGTGAGGACAGTACAGTGAAAAAGTGTAATTCAGCTGGAGTGCAACATCTAAAATAGCAGAAAGAATGAGTGAGAAGGCTGAGAATGCATCAGTACATACACACAAGTCAAGGAGCTCTCGCTCATCTACATCCAGTGCCGCTGTCAAGGCGCGAGCAGCAGCACAGGCTGCAAAGGTACGGGCTGAGTTTGCAGAGAAAGAGGCAAGGCTCAAAGTTGAGAGGGCTACCACAGAGGCACAGTTGGGAAGGGTTAAAGCAGATCTAGAGTTGGGAAAGGCAAAGCTCGAAGCTGAAGCACAGGCTGAAGCGTTGGAATCGGCTGAATATCAAGAGAATTCAGTTAAGTCTGGTTTATCTTCACATGAGGTCCTTCAAGAGGAAATGGCAACACGCACGCAAGAGTATGTTGCAGCACAAACCACACTGCGCCGACACGGTATTCCAGTGTCTCTTCCCGACCCAGCACATGATGCAGCAATGTCTGAAGAGAGCTACATTACATGGCACCCTTCATCAGCGATAGGTCCGAACGAGGATGATGTACATGAACCGGGGGAGGCTCTCAGCAGGCCAGTTGGCCACAGCAAGCCATCATATCAGAGCGTACCTCATACTGGAAACCAAACTAGTCCAAATCGAAATAGTGGACGCCCTGAAAACGCCAAGAAAGCGCATTTCCTTCAGAATCCAGCGCCGAGTGCAATGACGCCGCCATACCTTCCTCGCAATGCTCCATCAACCTCACACATGGCACCTGAAACAGAACACCTAGCACGTTACCTGGCTCGTCGAGAATTAGTGAGCACCAGCCTCTACCAATTTGATGACAAACCCGAAAATTACATGGCGTGGCAGTCATCGTTCGATAATGCCACTGCAGGCCTGGGGCTCACTTGCACTGAATTGCTGGATCTGCTCATTAAGTGGCTCGGACCAGAGTCTGTCAAGCACATTAAGCGCATACGCTCTGTGCACGTAGGACGCCCAGATGTAGCACTACAGAAGGCATGGGAGCGCCTCCAGCAGTGTTATGCTGCGCCCGAGGTCATGGAGAAGTCTCTGTTTAAACGACTGGATGAATTCCCAAAAATATCAACAAAAGATTACGGGAAACTGAGGGACGTAGGCGATCTCCTCATGGAACTGCAAGGTGCTAGAGGAGAAGGGAAACCGGAGATGAAAGACCAGTTTCTGGAATTCATGAAGAAAGTATTTGAAAAGAAACATGCAGAAGTAGCTCCGTCACTAGAAGACAATGAAGAGTGTTGGTATCTGCCAATCTTCGGAGTCTATCACCCACAAAAGCCTGAGAACATTCGCGTGGTCTTCGATTCAAGTGCCAAATATTCTGGAACATCTCTGAATGATGTTCTTCTCACAGGACCAGATCTCAATAATTCACTCATTGGGGTGCTGATGCGCTTTCGGAAGGAGCAGGTTGCAGTGATCGCTGACATACAGCAGATGTTCCACTGCTTCCTTGTTCGCAGCGACCACAGGAACTATTTGCGTTTTTTGTGGTACAGGGACAACGACATGTCCAAGGACATCATCGACTATAGAATGAGGGTCCACGTTTTTGGAAACAGTCCGTCACCATCTGTCGCCATCTACGGTCTCAGGAGGGCCATCCAAGAAGGTGCCCACAGACATGGAGCGGACACAGTCCAGTTCGTGGAACGTCATTTTTACGTCGATGATGGGCTCATTAGCCTACCTACTAGTGCTGAAGCCATCAGCCTCCTGCGTAGAACACAGGCCTCCCTCAGTGAGTCAAACCTGAGGCTGCACAAGTTCGCTTCAAACAGCGACGTCGTCCTCCAAGCCTTTGCACCAGAAGACAGGGCAGTCGTGAAGGACCTTGATTTCAGTGGTGAAGCTACGTTTGTGCAACGCAGCTTAGGACTATTGTGGGAGACCACAACAGACACGTTCACATTTGCTGTCTCGCAAGAGAAGAAGGCCTTCACTCGCAGAGGAGTGTTGTCTACGGTGAACAGCGTCTTTGATCCGCTGGGCATGGTCGCACCTGTGACCATTGAAGGCAAAAGTCTCCTGAGAGAACTCAGTGTCGACATGTGTGACTGGGATGCACCGCTACCAGAGCAAAAGCTGAAACAATGGGAATCATGGCGAGAGTCGTTGCATGATTTAAGCAAGCTGCACATCCCACGTGCATACACTGCGACATCACTGTCCAGGGCTGAGCACACAGAGTTATGTGTGTTCTCTGATGCAAGCACCAAGGCCATTGGAGTGGTGGCGTATCTGAAATCCAAACAAGCTGATGGAGACATCCAAGTAGGATTCATCTTAGGGAAGGCTAAGCTAGCTCCACAGTCAGAACCAACTATTCCTCGGCTAGAACTGTGTGCCGCAGTATTAGCCGTCGAAGTCGCTGAACTCATACAAGACAAGCTGGACATGAAGCCGGATGCGGTCAAGTTCTACTGTGACAGCAAGGTAGTGCTGGGTTATATTCACAATCAGACCAAACGCTTCTATGTCTACGTTCACAATCGAGTTCGCAGAATACGTCAGTTCACAACACCTGACCAGTGGCACTATGTCAGTACAGAAAACAACCCTGCTGACCACGCATCTCGGGCAGTTCCTGCGTCGCAACTGGCACAGACCACATGGTTCACGGGACCGGACTTTCTATACAAACAAAGTCCACTTGATGAAGCCTCGAAGGAAGTATTTGAACTTTTAAACCCGGAATCAGACGCGGAGATACGCCCTGACGTGAGCAGTCTTTTGACTCAGAGTCAAATCACAAGACTCAGTTCCGCACGATTCCAGCGCTTCTCATCAATGCGCTCTCTCACTAGGGCAATTTCTCTACTCATCCACATAGCCAGATCTTACAAGAACAAGTCCAGTCAGTGCAAGGGGTGGCACTACTGCAACCTCCCACAAAATCCGGATGAGTTGTCTCAAGCCAGACACATCATTATCAGAGCAGCGCAAGAAGATGCATACCTTAAGGAATTCAGAACACTTGAGAGCAGAAAGGCTGTAACTAAAGACAGTTCTCTTCAGAAGCTAAGACCAGTTCTTGAAGGAGATCTGATTCGCGTTGGTGGCAGACTAAAACATGCTGACTTGAGCAGTCCGGAAAAGAATCCCATCATCTTGCCCAAGAACAGTCATGTTTCCCTGCTATTAGTGCGGCAGTGTCACGAAGATGTTAAGCATCAAGGGCGACACTTCACAGAAGGGAACCTGAGAGCTACAGGCCTTTGGGTCATAGGCGGAAAACGGCTCATTGCTTCTGAGCTATACAAGTGCGTTGTGTGTCGGAAGTTACGGCGCAGAACAGAGGAACAACTTATGGCCGACTTACCTTCGGAACGACTACACACATGCCCACCTTTCTCCTATGTAGGAGTGGATGTGTTCGGACCTTGGCCAGTCGTGTCAAGGCGCACACGAGGCGGACAGGCCCAAAGCAAGAGATGGGCGATGCTCTTCTGTTGCATGAGCTCCCGAGCCGTGCATATTGAGCTCATCGACTCTTTGGACACCTCTAGTTGTGTTAATGCACTTAGACCACATGTGTCAAACACAAGGCCCGCGGGCCAAATGTGGCCCGCCACGTCTTTTTATGTGGCCCGCGAGAGCTTGTAAGATCTTAGTGTCTATAATAAATAAGTCAGAAGCGTTCTTTGACCAAAAATACATTTCCCACAATGCTTGTCGATTGTATTACCCGCAAAGTTACGGCTTACTGCCACTACGCGGCAGTGTAGTCATTGATGTGGAAACCCTGCCGGAGGGAAGGTGTAACTTCGCGGGTGGAATTGAGACATATAAATGTTTATCCCATAATGTCCAGAAAAAGAGAAGTTGATGCAGACGGACGGCTGTGCTTCAAGGCGAAAGACCGGTATGCCTTTTGTGTTACGAAGAGTGTTACTGACCAAAATAAACGCTTTTTAGGAGAGATATAAGTTCTGTGTAAACATTTATAAGACAATAGCTGACAAAATCTGTTTTAATGACGTTAATAAACATCACTGTGACAGCGCTAGTCGCAGTTTCACCGCAGCAAAGGACGAGGACGTGAATCACTTATCTAACCAGCCTTTACTGATTTCTGCCCTCAATAACCCTTTCAATAACCTCCAATAGCCTTTAATAGTCTTCAGTAGCCTTCAACAGTCTAACCTTGCAGCCGTGGTGTGTCCACTAAACTCCGTAGTTATAAACATCCTGAGGTTAGCAGCGCGCTAACTGACCTGTTTATAATGTAATCCGAGCAGTGACTCATGCTCTAAACGGCTGCTGTTAGCTGATTGGGCTGAAAGATGAACTGTAGAGAGCTGTATTATTCGGTTACAAAAATCTTTATTTCATACACAGAAGAACTTAAAAATTGTAAAAACGCTCCAGACTGGCTGAGCTGAGCCCTGTAGCCCGTGGCTGGGCTGTAGCTCTGACTCAGTAAAGACTGCGGACTTGTGGTGCTGCTGCTGCAGCTCCCACTAGTGGTTGGATGAGGAACTGCTAAATCTGAGGAAATGCTATGTTCTTAACAGCTCACAATTTTTGATTTTATATTTATTAAGCCTTATTTCAGTTAATAATTTCAAAGTTAATATAACTTGATGTCATTTCTATTCACTTGAATAGTTTGGTTCTTGATTGATGGAGTTTTTGGATTTCATGACATGACAAATTAAAAGGATTTATGTTAATAGAGCAACAAGCAAACATTTTTTCCATGCAACTGTAATATTTGATTGAATAAATAATATATTGAGAGTTATTTAACATTAAGGAGTAATTACATTCATTTACATATATTACATTTGGTTACATTTTATTACATTTATAAGTTACATCTGGCCCTCGGAGGACAGCCAATATGCCAATGTGGCCCTCGGCCAAAATGAGTTTGACACCCCTGACTTAGACGTTTCTTTGCGATCAGAGGACCTGCTAAGCAAATAAGATCAGACTGCGGAACGAACTTCGTCGCTGCTGCAAAGGAACTGGGACTCAGTCAAAACAGTTCAGTCCAGCAGTTCTTGAGCCAACGAGGGTGTTCATGGGTGTTCAATCCACCTCACTCATCACACATGGGAGGGTCATGGGAACGTTTAATAGGCCTCTCAAGAAGGATCCTGGATGCCATCCTGCTGCAGGAGAATGTCCAGCTCACCCATGATGTCTTGAACACTCTCATGGCAGAGGTGGTTGCAATACTCAATGCCAGACCCCTTGTTCCAGTCTCCACTGACCCAGAGTCACCCTTTGTGCTGTCCCCGTTGATGGTTCTCACCCAGAAGGCAGGAGTTCCTTCACCACACGGGGAATTCACGGGAAAGGATCTTCTCAGCAGGCAATGGCGACAGGTGCAAGCCCTTGCAGACTGTTTCTGGCGCCGCTGGCGACAGGAATACCTCCCCACTCTGCAAACCCGACGAAAGTGGAGAGAGATACGACGGGATGTGAAAAAAGGAGACATTGTTATACTGAAGGACAGTCAAGTCGCACGCAATGCGTGGCCCATGGCAGTGATTACAGCGGTGGTCCCTGGCAGGGACGGCAGAGTGAGGAAAGTTGAGCTGAAGACAGCGGGCAAAGAATCCAAGCCGCTCCTGAGACCGGTGTCGGAAGTAGTTCTTCTGCTGCCAAAGACTGAAACTTAAAAGCAGTGACATTATTGGTTAATAGTGGCCTTTAAGGTCAGACGGGGAGTGTGCTGCCTTCAGGCAGATATAAACATTTTGGGACTTTTATTTTATGTGCAATTAATGTAACAGCAATGTAGACTTTTATTTTGACGTATGTCGTCAGAGTTAGAAACAGGAAGTGGGAGGGAGGAAGTTAGTTGCAGCAAGGCAAGCTGAGGTTAATGTGCTGTAAGAAGGCCTCCCAAAGAAATTTGGACTTATTTGCCCCAGCAGAGGCATCACTTTTATGTATTCCTTTGTTAATATTATTAGACTTTGTTTTTTTTTGGTAACTTCATAGTTCATGTCGAATTTATGGTGTTAAAAATAGTTATAAAGGAAATTGTGGATGATAGAGTAAAAACAATTGTTTGATAATGCTAAATGCTAGCTATAGGTTGGTTTGACACTGCATGTGACTGTGAATGTCAAGGTCATTAGTTTAGCTTGTCTGATTAATGTAAGTTACTTATCTTAGCCTTATAGAAAGGAATTAGAACCTAATTATATTCTTGATTGTTTTATTTTTAGTTTCACTTTCCTGACCTTGTGAGTGGATGAGAAGAATTTCCAACAAAAAGCTTACATCACGAATAAGGAAAGTTTACCTTACTGTCTAACTGGGTTCCTACACCTTAGTGAGGACAGTACATTATCACATATGTGAATTGATATCATTTGTATAAACACTTGAATGAATCTGAACAAGAATTATGGGATTACAAATATACATAAAAGTAATTTCATCTAAAGTACCCGGGCAACATTATTACTAATAAATGTGTTTTTGTGATATAGAGTTTATTCAAATATATCTTTGTGGAAAATAGCTGCGATTAAATACTGTATTTAATTTTTTACTGGCCTAAATTATTAAGATTGAACCAATAAAAATTGCAATGTGCAGACACATTTCTTATACAGTACGAGACTCAATTAAATGCATACAAATATTATGATATGCTGCATCCTCTGCAATTTATTGGATAATACCGTGGCGGAACCTTGTTCCTTGATTTTGTTTCCCACCCGCATGGCTATGATGTCACACGGCTCATCCAATAGAAGCGTTGCAGCTAAGCTAAGCGTCTACTCTATCCTGGTACAGAGCAGGTTTGTACAAACGTATATGTTGCTTAAGTCTAGCCTCTTGCGTGGAACCATAATTTGAGCAAAATGAGTCAGGCTCGTCTTAAAAAGCCTGGCTTACTCAGCTCGCTTCGTGGATGTTGTGTTTCTGCTAATAATGCTGCTGAGTGGGTTAAAGAGTGGAGGGGAACAACTGTTCTTGGGTACACTACTTCTCTAAGCAAACTGTTTTGAAAATTGTGTTTTTGTTTTTATTTGTGTTTATGCTCTAACTGCAGCAGCTTACAGAATGTTGTTTTTAGACACACTGAGTACTGTTTTGGCAAACTCTGATCCCATTGATTTTTTAATACTGGGTGGGGATTTTAATTGCACAGTGGACAGTATGGACAGGAACCTCGTGGAATCACATGCTACTTCCCATAAGCGCTTGTGTGAGTTGCTAGAGGTCCCCATGATGTAACTGATATCTGGAGGAATCTCCATTTTAAACAAAAACAGTTTACATGGGCCCACTGTTGGTATAATGCACTTTTGTTGGCTAGGCTAGATTGTTTTTTTGGTTTTAGTCATTAGTTGTCTGCTTTTACACAGTATTTTATTTTACCTGGTACTTTTTCTGACCACTCAATGGTCGTGTGTACGTGGGTGTGATGTTAAGCCATGAAGTGCGTACTGCCATTTTAATACAGCGCTTTTAGAAGTTTCTAATTTTAAAGAGTCTTTTACTTTTTTGGGTGATGTTTTTAGATAACAAAAACCTCTTTTGCTTCTCTTCCGCAGTGGTGGGACATAATACAGATTAAAATGTCAGCAGTATACTCTTATGGTGTACTCACACTAGGCAATCCGAACCGTGCCAGGGCACGGTTACTTCCCAAAGCACGGTTCGTTTGGCTAGTGTGATCCCTCCGAACCGTGCCCGCTTGGAGAGGTGGGCCCGAGCACGGTTCACTTGGACCCGGGCATGGTACAGATGCAGTGTGAGCGCAAAACGTGCCCGGGCACGGATCAAGATGACGTCAGTGATGCGACGCTACTGTAAACGGAGGACGTGTTATACACAATTCTGCATATAATATTTTTGAAAAGGGTTCTAAAGAGCACCATAATGGTTAGTGTTACCCATAATAAATTAGGACTACTATCTACAAGTCCTGCTCCGGCACGATTCAACCAAACCGGGCCTAGTGTAAGTACACCCTTAATGTCACGAGGGACATGCCCAGATCTCTTAAAGCTCTGGAGATTGAAATAGTGGAGCTGCAAGGATTACACGATTCCACAGGAAATCAAGAGCATATTAGCGCTCTTACATTCAAAAGAGCCTCACCTGTTGAATTTTATTAGCCGTTTTGGGCAGTGTTGGGGCAAGATGTGCTGGACCTTCTCCAGAGCAGCATACATGATGGGAGTCTTCCGTTAAGCTGCAGGAGAGCTGTCCTAACCTTGCTGCTCAAGAAAGGAGACCTGACCAACCTCAAAAACTGGCAACCTGTGAACGAACTGCAAGCTGCTCTCGAAAGCATTAGCCTCAAGATTGGGGAAGTCAATTTTTGACAATGTACACTTAATTTGGGATGTTTTGGATGTCTCCAGACTTTTTGGACCAGGAAAAGGCTTTTGACCAGGTTGAATATGGCTATCTGTGGAAAGTTCTGAACAACTTTTGGTTTAACCCTGGGTGTATATTTGGGGTACAGCACCTGTACTGAGAAAAAATTGGGATGTTGTGGTTGAGAAAGTTAAAGGTCATCTCAAAGTGGAAATGGTTAGTCCCCCAAGTGTCTTATCGTGGCTGGGTACTTGTCATTAATAACCTTGCTGCATCCTCACTGGCACAAACTGGAATGTTTAGACCCCCCTCCGAATCTTCTAGCGTACCTTCAGGCTGTGGATTTCTTCTGGGATCACCATTCCTACACTGGCTTTTGGAGAAACCTTTGTTCCATGGCACTCGGTTGGACTTGGCGGGGACTGTTTTTTTATGTAGAATATATATATATTTTTTTTACCTGTGTGTACACTTTCGTTTTGATATTTTAGAATTCGTTAGATTATATTTCTTTTAGCATTTTGAGCTTGGTTTTGTTATTTTCCTATTTCATATCTATTTTGCAGTTTTTATTCAATTTATTAGATTATTAGCTTCTAGCTGTTGCTGCCTTCTATCTTATTTAGCATACAGAAATACTCATTTTCAATGTCTTTTCAATGAATGTTGATTTACTCATTTAATAGCTGTATCTAACTATTTTAAGCCAGACAGACACCGAGAACATCCTCATCAATACGGCCGGACACCCCCACCATCGAAAACCAGGGTCTGACAGTGTTCCAACTCAACGTCGAGGGCCTGACCATCGCCAAACTCGAAGTCATCAGACACCTCGCAGATTCCAACAAAGTGGCGGTTATTCTCCTGCAAGAGACACACTGGGTTTCTGATGACAACCTCAAGCTGCCTGGGTTCCTCCTTTCTGGATCCATCTACAGTAAGAAGCATGGAATGGCAACTTTTTTTCCGGGAAGGATTAAGCTGGTCTGCCATCAGCCAAGCTCCATCTGGCTGCAACATTGAGTGACTGGTCACAAAAATCCAAGAAACATTTGTTGTGAATGTATATAAGTGTTACGTTGGGGTGTGAAGGAGGAGGAGGACGTAAGTGCAAAGATAACACTTTATTAAATAAACAAAACAAACACAGAAAAGAAAACGGAATACATAAACTAAGGCTAAGACTAAGGTAACGACTGGGATATAAACACAAGGCTAGGCTACTAAGGCTAAACACTACAAACAGGATACACGGCAAGATATACAGACTAGAAAACACAAAAGACTCGACACAGCACGTACAAACAGAGGGGCTTATATACAGGAGGAACACCTGGGCAGGGCTGATGATGGGGCAGGGCTACAGATAAGACACAGGTGAGAACACTGATGGTTAGGGCAGGGCTAAGACGGTGACAGATACAAAACAGAAACACGTGGCTGTGAACACATGACAGGAAAACAGAGGGGAGGAGCACTAGGGAACAAACGAGGGAGAAAACAGAAGACAGACAAAGGCTAGGGTGTAACATAACCCCCCTTCAACGGCGCCACTACCAGGGGCGCCGAGAGAGAGGGAACAGAGGAAGGGAACAGACGGGACTAACGACCGAACAGGGGCTGAGACTGGACATGAGACTGGACACGAAACGGGGACAGGACCTGGAACGGAGACGGGACAGGGGACTGGACAGGGAATGGAAACTGGACAGGAGACGTAGACCGGACAGGGAACTTGACATGGGACGGAGACTGGAATGTAGACTGGGACGGGGCAGGACACATGGCTGAACAGGGGACTGGACAGGAGACAGAGACTGGACAGGGGACCGAACAGGAGACGGAAACTGGACAGGGAACGGAGACTGGGACTGGACAGGGGACAGGACACAGGGCTGGACACGGGGCTGAGACTGGACAGGGGGCTGGACAAAACTGGACAGGGGAACTGGAACAAATACATGGACAGGGACGGACACAAACACAGTGACAGGGACGGGAACAGGAAAACCACCGGGGACAGGAACGGGAACAAACACAGACACGGGGACCAGGACAGGGAGAGACATGGGTACAAACACAGCACTGGGGGCAAAGTCAGAAGGCCTCGGGGCAGGCCGGGAATCACGGGGCTTGGGACCAAGCATTGTTCTGGGAGTAGGCTTGGGGGTGTACAAAGTTCTGGGAGCAGGTACCGGGTCAGGGGCAGTGGGTACCACATGGGTGGCAGGCACTGCTGGTGCTTGAGCTGAGGCTGTAGCAGCGGGAGCTGCTGGTGCTGGAGCTGAGGCTCTAGCAGCGGGAGCTGCTGGTGCTGGAGCTGAGGCTGTAGCAGCGGGAGCTGCTGGTGCTGGAGCTGAGGCTGTAGCAGCGGGAGCTGCTGGTGCTGAGGCTGTGGCTGTAGCAGCGGGAGCTGCTGGTGCTGGAGCTGAGGCTGTAGCAGCGGGTGCTGCTGGTGCTGGAGCTGGAGCTGTGGCAGCAGGTGCTGGAGCTGGAGCTGTGGCAGCAGGTGCTGGAGCTGGAGCTGTGGCAGCAGGTGCTGGAGCTGGAGCTGTGGCAACAGGTGCTTGAGCTGAGGCTGAGGCAGCAGGTGCTGGAGCTGAGGCTGAGGCAGCAGGTGCTGGAGCTGAGGCTGGGGCAGCGGAAGCTGCTGGTGCTTGAGCTGGAGCTGGGGCTGGAGCAGCGGTAGCTGCTGGTGCTTGAGCTGGAGCTGAGGCTGGAGCAGCGGAAGCTGCTGGTGCTTGAGCTGGAGCTGGGGCTGGAGCAGTGGGTGCTGCTGGTGCTTGAGCTGGAGCTGAGGCTGGAGCAGTGGGTGCTGCTGGTGCTTGAGCTGGAGCTGAGGCTGGAGCAGTGGGTGCTGCTGGTGCTTGAGCTGGAGCTGAGGCTGGAGCAGTGGGTGCTGCTTGAGCAGGCGCGGCGGGTGCAGCTTGAGCAGGCGTGGCGGGTGCAGCTTGAGCAGGCGCGGCGGGTCTAGGAGCTCGTGACCTGGGAGTAGGCACAGGAGCAGAGGCTGGACCCCCATGCACATGAACTGGGGTAACAGCGGGCACAGGGTCAGAGGCGGCCGGGGCCGCGGGAACTGGGTCAGAGGCGGCCGGGGCCGCGGGAACTGGGTCAGAGGCGGCCGGGGCCGCGGGCACAGAGTCAGAGGCGGCCGGAGCCGCGGGCACAGAGTCAGAGGCGGCCGGAGCCGCGGGCACAGAGTCAGAGGCGGCCGGAGCCGCGGGCAGCGCTGAAACAGAGGCGGTGGGTCCTGCTGGCGTGAGCGCGGCAGGCACCGCGGGTACAAAGTCAGAGGCGGCCGGAGCCGTGGGCACAGAGTCAGAGGCGGCCGGAGCCGCGGGCAGCGCTGATCCAGAGGCGGCCGGAGCCGCGGGCAGCGCTGAAACAGAGGCGGTGGGTCCTGCTGGCGTGAGCGCGGCAGGCACCGCTGACGTGAAGGCGGCTGCCACCGCGAGCTTGGAGGCGGCTGGCACCGCTGGCGAAGAAGCCGCTTCAGCGGGAGCTGAGAGTGCGGCTGCCGCCAAGATCCGGACTGGAGCCGCAGATTCAGCAGAGGGCGTGGTTGTAAACACCGGACCGGAGCTTGCTTCCGGAGCCGGAGTCGACGATCTGGAAGCCGGCCGGGCTGGTGAGCTGGAAGCCGGCCGGGCTAGAGAGCTGGAAGTCGGCCGCGCTGGAGAGCTGGAAGTCGGCCGCGCTGGAGAGCTGGACGCCGGCCGAGCTGGAGTGCTGAAAGTCGGCCGCGCTGGAGAGCTGGAAGCCGGCCGAGCTGGAGTGCTGGAAGTCGGCCGGGCTGGAGAGTGCGGTGGAGCTAACATGCTAGTTAGCTTAGCTGGAGCTGGGCCGACACTCTCCACCCCAAGGAGAGGCGCCGGGAGCGGTTCATCCCCCCGAATTAGCTCCGCGAGGAACCGGAGATACTCCAGGTCCGCCTTCCTCGTGGCATTCCACTTTGCTACGTCCATTTAGGTCGAGTCTTATGTTACGTTGGGGTGTGAAGGAGGAGGAGGACGTAAGTGCAAAGATAGAATAAACAAAACAAACACAGAAAAGAAAACGGAATACATAAACTAAGGCTAAGACTAAGGTAACGACTGGGATATAAACACAAGGCTAGGCTACTAAGGCTAAACACTACAAACAGGATACACGGCAAGATATACAGACTAGAAAACACAAAAGACTCGACACAGCACGTACAAACAGAGGGGCTTATATACAGGAGGAACACCTGGGCAGGGCTGATGATGGGGCAGGGCTACAGATAAGACACAGGTGAGAACACTGATGGTTAGGGCAGGGCTAAGACGGTGACAGATACAAAACAGAAACACGTGGCTGTGAACACATGACAGGAAAACAGAGGGGAGGAGCACTAGGGAACAAACGAGGGAGAAAACAGAAGACAGACAAAGGCTAGGGTGTAACAATAAGCCTCCCCCAACAGCGCTGACGGCATCATCACTTCCACCTGTGCCTGCTCCTGCCATCTATGCAGGAGACTTCAACTGTGAACACACAGATTGGGGTTACAACCGCACATCTCAAAATGGTGAAGTCCTGAGTGAGTGGGCTTCTAACATTGAAGCACTGTTGCTCATTGACCCAAAAGAGTCCCCAAGCTTCTTTTCTGCACGATGGAACTCTTATACCAACCCAGACCTGACCTTCGCCATATGACGCAGCAATGACATAAAACCTGAGAGACGGGTCTTGGACAGATTCCCTCGCTCACACCACCGGCCATTCATCGTCAAAGTACCTTCGCTGGTACAGCCGGTAGCTGGCAAACCGGTCAGGAAATGGAACTTCAGGAAGGCAAATTGGCAGTCCTTTATGGCAGAAACAGACAGAAGACCTGCTGGTCTGCCGGACCCCGAAACAGCTGATGTGGACGCGGCATATGCGGCCTACTATAAAGTCCTCCTAAGGGCAGCAAAGCACAACATACCACGAGGCTACAACCAAAACTACATTCCAGGCTGGGATGAGGAATGTAGCAGCCTGCTGCGCAAACACCAGCAGACAAGCTCCAGGGAAGAAATAGATGCAACAGCAACAATTCTACTGCAGAAACTGGATGACACCCGGAGGACCAGGTGGAATGAAGTTGTGGAATCAATCAACTTCACCCACTCTAGCCGGAAAGCGTGGCAGACCATCAACCGGCTCTCAGGGAGAAAAACAACACCCCACAGTGTCCAGTGACTGCTGACGCCATTGCTTCCCAGCTCCTGAAAAATGGCCGCTTCCCAGATGCAGACAAAAACTTCACTCGATTGACTTCAAGTGAGGTTTTGTCACTTTCCAGGGCAGCCAGTGTTGATGCCAACCTATCAGGAGACTTTACAGGGGCCGAACTAAAAGCAGCAGTAAGCAAACTGAAGCCGGGCAAATCACCAGGTCGTGACAACATCCACCCAGAATTTGTCATGCACCAAAGCGATAGAACATCTCGCTGGCTCTGCTCGTTCTTTACATTATGTTTCCGGAGGTCCACGCTCTCAAAGAACTGGCGGCGCGCTTTTGTCATAGCCATGCCAAAGCCAAACAAACCAACCGAAGACCCGAAGTCCTACAGGCCCATCTCTCTGTTATGTGTCCCGTACAAGATCTTGGAGTGTCTGATCCATAGCCGTATTGAACCAGTGGTGGACCCACAACTTCCACCAGAACAAGCTGGCTTCCGCCGAGGCAGGTCAATGGTGGATCAGGTAACACTACTTACTCAGGACATCGAGGACAGCTTCCAGGATAACGAGAAAGCTGGAGTAGTATTCCTGGACCTGACTGCCGCCTATGACACTGTGTGGCACCGTGGACTACATCTAAAACTGCTAAGGACAATCCTGGACCGGCACATGGTGAGATTTATTATGGAGATGCTATCAAACCGCAGCTTCATTGTCCAGACCAGCGATGACCAGACCAGCAGGCTCCGCAGACTGAAGAACGGTGTTCCACAAGGCTCTGTCCTATCACCAATGCTGTTCAACATATATATCCACGACCTGCCGGATATAACATCCACCAAGTACGGCTATGCAGACGATTTGGCCATAATGCTCCGATGCCCTACATGGAAGGCAATGGAAGATGGTCTCAACCAAGAGATGGGTATCCTAGCAGACTACCTCCAAGTGGCACCTTCAGCTGAGCGTGGGCAAGACAGTGTCTGCAGCATTCCACCTCAACAACCGGGAAGCAAGAAGAGAACTGGATGTACAACCCCTGGCAAAAAGTATGGAATCACCAGTCTTGGATGAGCACTCCTTCAGACATTTCATTCTGTAAAACAAACTCTGATCAAAAACATGATACAATAATAAGGTCATTCCAAAGTGCAACTTGTTGGCTTTCAGGAACACTCAAAGAAATGAAGAAAAAACATTGTGGAAGTCAGTGAATGTTACTTTTATTGACCAACCACAGGGAAAAAAATATGGAATCACTCAATTCTGAGGAAAAAAGTATGGAATCACTCAAATTGAAGGTAGAAAATAAGGACACACCCAGTCAATTTCCTTTCCCTAAATGGACACCTGCCTCAGATTAGATCTGCTCGTTAGTCTGCAGTTAAAAACACCTGCAGTCATGACACCTTGGAGGGCTGCTGGACGAATTAGAGTGGCAAGAACCATGGCTCCAACAAGAGAAATGTCTCTTGAAACAAAAGAGAGGATTGTGAAACTTCTTGAAGAAGGTAACTCTTCACGCATGGTTGCTAAAGATGTGGGCTGTTCACAGTCAGCTGTATCCAAGATATGGACCAAATACAAACAGCATGGAATGGTTGTTAAAGCCAAGCGTACTGGTAGACCGAGAAAGACATCAAAGCGTCAAGACAAGCAACTTAAGGCCATTTGTCTTGAAAACCGAAAAAGTACAACTAAACAGATGAAGCATAAATGGGAAGAAGCTGGAGCCAATGTATGTGACCGAACCGTAAGAAATCGCCTAAAGGAAATGGGATTTCAATACAGGAAAGCTAAAAGAAAACCATCATTGACACCTAAACATAAAAGAACAAGACTGCAGTGGGCTAAGGAGAGGCAATCATGGACTGTGGATGACTGGATGAAAGTTATCTTCAGTGATGAGTCAAGAATCTGCATTGGACAAGGTGATGATGCTGGAACTTTTGTTTGGTGCCGTTCCAGTGAGATTTATGAAGAGGCCTGCCTGAAGAAAACAACCAAATTTCCACAGTCCTTGATGATATTGGGCTGCATGTCAGGCAAAGGCACTGGGGAGATGACTGTGGTTAATTCTTCTATCAATGCACAAGTTTACATTGACATTTTGGACAGTTTTCTCATCCCTTCAATTGAACAGATGTTTGGAGATAATGAAATAATTTTCCAAGATGACAATGCATCGTGCCATAGGGCAAAAACAGTGAAGGCATTCCTTGGAGAAAGACACATTCAGTCGATGTCATGGCCTGCAAATAGTCCAGATCTCAACCCAATTGAAAACCTGTGGTGGAAATTGAAAAAAATGGTCCACAAGAAGGCTCCGACCTGCAAAGCTGATCTGGCAACTGCTATCAAAGAGAGTTGGCACCAAATTGATGCAGAATACTGTTTGTCACTCATCAAGTCCATGCCTCAGAGACTGAAAGCCGTTATAAAAGCCAAAGGTGGTGCAACTAAATACTAGTGATGTATTTTGAATCATCTTTTGTTTATCTGTTTTTCATGATTCCATACTTTTTTCCTCAGAATTGAGTGATTCCATATTTTTTTCCCTGTGGTTGGTCAATAAAAGTAACATTCACTGACTTCCACAATGTTTTTTCTTCATTTCTTTGAGTGTTCCTGAAAGCCAACAAGTTGCACTTTGGAATGACCTTATTATTGTATCATGTTTTTGATCAGAGTTTGTTTTACAGAATGAAATGTCTGAAGGAGTGCTCATCCAAGACTGGTGATTCCATACTTTTTGCCAGGGGTTGTATATGTGGCTATTTGTGGCGATAATTTCGGTGAAAATTAGTGAAACCTTTTAGAGGTTTCTGTTTATTGAGTTTTTGCTGTATGATCTCCTCAGTGAGAATCCCCAACCCATAACCAATCAGTGACTCCAACTGCTTACCCCTCCCACTGCTCTTTCATTGTGGATGCGCAGAATGTCTTAAATGTCCCGTTTTTCAAGGTACAGATTTGGCACGTCACGTGGTTAATATACCGTCACAATTTTACAATACCCGTCACCATTTTTAAATACCGTGGTATACCGAAATACCATCATACCGCCCAAACCTAATCTCAGTTAACACTTTTATTTCTGCTTTAAACCCTAAGATTTTACCACAGTGCCCTTTCTGCTCCCAGAGAGAAACTGATTTTTATGCTTTTATGCATTGTTTGAGGCTGCTTCCTTTATTGAGGCTGCTTCCTTTATTTGATGTTTTGAAGATGTTTTTTCATGTCTTTTAACATCACTTTTACACTCCAGACTTTTATTCTTGGTTTTAAATATGTCAAGAGTAATAAGGCCAAGTGTCAGCTTATTAATTTTATACTTGGACAGGCTACTTAGCTATTTATGTGAGCCGCAAGAATAAGGTGGCAGGAAGTTGATGTGATGTGACACTGACATTTGTGAGACTGGTAAAATCCAGAATTTTTATTGATTTTAATTTTAAGTATGCAAAACTTAGAAGCTTTTAAAGCTGTGTGGTGCTGGGACGAGGCAGTGTTCTTGGTGGAGAAGGGGGAGATTTGCTTTGCTTTAAAGCTCAGTTAAGATGTTTGCTGCTCAGGGCCAGGCAGAGACCTGCGTCAGCACGAATTTGAAACGCTACACAGAAACATACCTTACAATATAACAGGTTGATTTGTGGTCTTACTGTTGTAACTGTAAATTACAAATGAACATAAGTCACGTTAGGGCAGTGTTTTTCAACCCAGTTCCTGCATATTCCCGTTGTTCTGCATATTCTAGAGCTTTCTCTGCTATAAAGGTATGTAATAAAGTAAGGGGTGGTATGATGTGTCTAATACACTGCTAACTTTGAACTCCCTTAGGCAAGAATTAGCTCACTGTAACCAGGACACTTTTTTGTGTTGGGAGGTGATTGGAACTATACTCTAGCTGCTGTAGATAGGACTGGAGAAGAGCCGCACCTGCCCTCAACTAAGCTTTTACAGAGTATAGCAACTGATTTTACCCTACTCTTAATCAGTTTACATGGGTTAAGATGATGGAGGGCAGAACTAGTGCTGCTCGTCTAGATCCTTTTTACAGCCGTAACTTGCACTGTAATAGGGTCATTAGTGCCCATAGCATACAAGTGGGCTTTCAGATGGCTTCAGGCCGTTCTTCTGGCATCTCCCAGTTGAATTTTATAGAGTGTTTTGGGATCTACTATCAGTTTTAATAGAATGCTTATTAAGTGGTTAGTTGCCTTTAAGCTGTAGGAGAGCAGTACTGACTCTTCTACCTAAAAAAGGTGACTAGTGTGAACTGAAAAACTGGCGTCCTTTGGCTTTGTTGCACAGATTACAAAATCTTTTCTAAAACACTAGCTAACAGGCTGAAATGCGTTCTGGACACCGTCATACACAGAGATCAATCTTACTGTATTCCTGGCCGATCAATAACAGATAAATTGTTTTTAATAAGGGATGTGATTGGTTTGTCTAACAGCGCTTCTCTTAATATTGGTTTTGTTTCCTTGGATCAGAGTAAATCATGATTACCTTTTTACTAGTCTGTTAATTTTGTAAAGTGTGTAAAGCTGCTTTATACAGGTGGGGGCCTCAGCAGACCTGTGGAATTGAGGAAAGGAGTGTGTCAAGGCTGTGGTATGTGAGGACAACTCTTGCTATAGAACCTCTTTTGAGGCTAATAAGAAAAAAGGTCAGTGGTATGAGCATTTATGGATTGCCATGTACAGTGGTGTCAGCTTATGCAGATGGTGTGTCTGTCTTTGTGTATGATAAAGCTGGTATAATATTTTTTTTAATTTTTTTATAATTTTATAATTTTATTTCTGATTTTTCCCCATTTCCTCCCAATTTGGATATCCAATTGTCGCACCCCTTTGTGCGTCCCCATCACCGGTGACGCCCGTGACCCTTGGAGGATGTGGACGAGCACACGCCTTCTCCGACACGTGTGATGTCAATCACCCCTTTTTTCGAGCTGCTGCGGATGAATCACTGCCTGAGCAGCTAGCGCGCTCGGAGGAAAGCACAGCGGCCAGGTTCCGATTCATCCGCTCACAGACGCCTCGTGCTGCCCAGCGCCACCTTAAGTGTGATGGGGAGAGAGCACCATCTACCCACCCGGAGGGAGCAGAGCCAATTTTGCTCCCTCTGAGCACCGGCAGCTGATGGCAAAGCTGTATGAGCGGGGGTTCGAACCTGCGACCTCCCGCTCATAGTGGCAGCGCATTAGACCGCTGGACCACTCGACGCCCCTTGGTATAATAATTTGATAGCATCTATTCTGTGGCTAGGCCTGTCGCGATAACTATGTTATCGACTTATCATAGGATAATTTTTTTTATCGCGATAATTTTGCCGACGTCGATTTGTTTGACAATGTTTCCACATGGATTTGTTTACATGAGAGAGCGAGTCCCGCTGCTCTCTCACCGGATATGTCAGACAGCGACATCTATTGGTTAGGAACTGTGTGCAGTTAAGTGCACGCAGAGTTTATGCAGCAGTGAGAGTGAGCAGTGACGGTGCCGCTACACACTCACACACGTGTGTGTGTTCTGTGGAGATGTGTTAGCTAGCAAATGTATTCGAGGCTAAATGGACTTTCTCAAAACTAAACAGCTTTAGAGAACATTTGAGGAAGTTTAGTCCGGGATGGGCTGTGTTTTAAAACCGTATTCCACGGTTGGCCTACTTTCCTGGAGCTGAAAACTAAATATAAAAGTTGTTCCCCCAGAGAGATCCTGCCTCAAGCCCCACACGCTAAACATGTTTCTTGCTCAGAATTTGTCTGACCATTAACTTACATTAAAAAAATACATTTATTGCAAGAGCAATATGGACTGCTGTGCTATCTGTGTCTTCGATCATATGGACTAAGCTTATGTGTGTTTTACAGCATATACATACATATGATCAGAAAAATGAATCTGCGAGTTCCAATGTGTTGAGTTTTAAAAGTAAAAAATGTATTTAATGCAGTTTTTCAGAACTTTATTTGTTTTTGTTATTTAAGATATTAAAATATTTTTATATTAGAAGCCCAATGTCTGCTCTTAATAATATAAAGTTAGTTTAACTGTAAAATGGTGTAATAGTATTATGCTAGTAAATTATTAGTGTGGCACATTGTCTTAAAGCACCTTTGAGTGCCCAGAAGCAAGAAAAAGCATTTCCAATAGTGGCGTTTTAAAATGACAATGTTATCGTTTATTGCAATCATTTCTGGGACAATATATCATCCTGAAAATGTTGTTATTGTGACAGGCCTACCTGTGGCGTAGAGTAGAGGTTTTAAACCTCAGTGAGGCTGGCCCCTCATATCATTTGAAATGAAATAAAAATATTTCCATTGGTTAGTGCTACGTTTGTGCTGGTTTGTGCAGCAAAAATTAACGTTTGTGTTGTTATCGTTTTTGAGATATTAAACATTTAATTTTCTTACCTGTTATGTAACCCAGCCCCTCATCTGTGGCTAAATTGCACCAAAGTTGTCTCATTGGTTTGTGCTGGTTTGTGCAGCAAAAATTAGTGTTTGTGCTGTTATTGTTATTGATTTATAAGGAAAAAAAAATGAATAGGTGTGAAGCTGGCCACTCATATAATCAGAAGTGGAATAAAAATATTTCCATTGGTTAGTGCTGTGTTTGTGCTGGTTTGTGCAGGAAAAATTAACGTTTGTGCTGTTATCATTATTGAGATATTAAACATTATATTTACTGTTATCGTTATTGAAATATGTAACATAATAGGTCTTACCTGTTATGTAACACAGCCCCTCATCTGTGGCCAAATCGCACCAAAGTGGTCTCATTGGTTAGTGCTGTGTTTGTGCGTTTTTTTGCAGCAAAAATTAGCGTTATAATGCTGTTATCATTACTGAGATATTAAACATTATATTTACTGTTATTGAGATATTAAGCATTTAATGTATTGCCTGTTATGTAACAGCCCCTTATTTGTGGCTAAATTGCACCAAAGTGGTCTCATTGGTTAGTGCTACGTTTGTGCTGGTTTGTGCAGCAAAAATTAGTGTTTGTGCTGTTATCATTATTGATTTATTAGGAAAAAAATATTGAATAGGTGTGAAGCTGGCCCCTCATATAATCAGAAATGGAATAAAAATATTTCCATTGGTTAGTGCTACGTTTGTGCTGGTTTGTGCAGCAAAAATTAGTGTTTGTGCTGTTATCATTATTGAGATATTAAACATTATATTTACTGTTATTGTTACTGAGATATTAAACTAAGAATAAATATTTAATGGGTGGCATTACCCAGCCCCCCAATAAAGCCCAAACCACAGTGGTCTCGTTCAGCAGTGCTGTAAAAATAAATGTTTCAGGTATTTTGATTATTCAGCTACAGGGAAAACAATATTTATTTACACATCTAATAAACCACAGATGATTGTCTTCAGGTGACATGAGTGTTCATGGTAAAACTTATTTACCATGGTAAAAATTGCTCCTGCACTTATGAAAGCATGTATTTAACAGACTGCCCTGTTAATGCCTTTTAACCGGGCTGAAAGCCTTTTTGTGAGCACTAACAACACTGATAAATGAGGCGGGCTGGGTGATGTGTGTAAATAAATATTGGGTAATTCCACCCATTAAATATTTTTTTTATCTAATAACTCTAATAACTAAACTTGCACAAACATTTATTCTAATAGCACAAACCAGCACAAACACAGCACTAGAAAAACACCACTTTGATGAAATCTGGCTTTAGATGGGGGGCTGTGTTACATAAAAGGTAATAAATTACATAGTTTAATATCTCAGTAATGATAACAGCACAAACGCAATTTTTTGCTGCAAAATCAAGCACAAACACAGCACTAACCAATGAGACCACTTTGGTGCGATTTGGCCACAGATGAGGGGCTGTGTTACATAACAGGTAAGACCTATTATGTTACATATTTCAATAACGATAACAGTAAATATAATGTTTAATATCTCAATAATGATAACAGCACAAACGTTTCCTGCACAAACCAGCACAAACACAGCACTAACCAATGGAAATATTTTTATTCCACTTCTGATTATATGAGGGGCCAGCTTCACACCTATTCATTTTTTTTCCCTTATAAATCAATAACAATAACAGCACAAACACTAATTTTTGCTGCACAAACCAGCACAAACCAATGAGACAACTTTGGTGCAATTTAGCCACAGATGAGGGGCTGGGTTACATAACAGGTAAGAAAATTAAATGTTTAATATCTCAATAAGGTTAACAGTAAATGTAATGTTTAATATCTCATTGACGATAACAGCATAAATGTTATTTTTTGCTGCACAAACCAGCACAAATGCAGCACTAACCAATGAGACCACTTTGGTGCGATTTGGCCACAAATGAGGGGCTGGGTTACATAACAGGTAATAAATATAATTTTAATATCTCAATAACGATAACAGCACAAATGTTAATTTTTGCTGCACAAACCAGCACAAACGTAGCACTAACCAATGGAAATATTTTTATTTCATTTCTAATGATATGAGGGGCCAGCCTCACTGAGGTCAGTTACCTATGCTCCTGCTGGTCTGCGTCTAGAAATACAGAGAAAACTGGTGTACTTTTTCTGGTCAGGTCAGCACTGGCTGAAGGCTACTGTGCTCTTCCTGCCGACACATGAGGGAGGACAGGGCCTCGTGGATCTGGAGAGCAGAGTAACTGTGTTCAGACTTAAAGCGGCACAGAGACTGCTATACCTTCCAGATTTGTCCTGGAGGGAAATGGCACATAAACTGCTCCAGAAAGCTGGAAATATGGGGTAAGACCGACACTTCTTCCTCATGATGGAGTAGACCTCTCGGGGCTAGAGGGCTTCTATTCCTCTTTTTGAAGGCATGGAGTATGTTGCAGTTCACAGGAGAGGAAGGCCACAATCAACACTCTGGGCATGGGAGGAGACGATTTTCTATAATCAGCTGATACCACTTCGTTCAGCATCACCCTCCAGCTGATAAGAAGATTTGTGACTGCTGGAATTTGTAAGCTGGGTCACCTGCGGGAATCCAGTGGTACTGAATTCTGCTGTGGGTTTCCCTTTATGTGTGACTGCTGCAGACGGCGAATGGGAAGAGGGTAGAGGCACTCTCCTGACATTCTCCTCACCAAAACTGGGTCAGTTTGAAGAGACTGGTGGTAAGGCCATGTATGCAGTATGTGTGAAAGTGAGGCACTTAAGAGCATTAGAGGATGTTTGTGAACATCAGTGTCAAGGACTGCTTAAAGACCATTGCTGGATTCAGGTGGAGGATTCTGTATAAACTGCCAGTCCCTAAAAGGTCAGGAGATCTTCAGTGGATAATTATACATGGAGCAATTTCCACAAGGGTTCAGACTGCACATTTTGTGCGGGAGCCTGAAACAGGGCTTGACTGGTTATCTGGCGTACCTGGCATTTTCCCGGTGGGCTGACAGTCCACAGGGGCCGATGCTATTTCCCCCTTTTTTTTTTTCTAAGAGACCGGCCCACAATATAGAGGGGGCGGCCCATTGGGCCATCTTCAGTATAGACAGTTGACTGAACCAATCAGGATATAGGACAAAAGCAGCCCCACCCTCTCTCCGCGTGGTCCACTGAACTCCCACTACATTCAGTTTTGAGCGCGTATGTTAAAGGAGAGGCAGTAAGGAGACAGGAGCGGGAGAAAGCGGGACCAGAGAACTGCTACAAAATGTGTAAAAATCACAGAAATGTTCGCTGCTCTTGCCTCCGCGTCCTCAGCAGCAGCAGACAGGGAGAGCAGGCTTTTGACAGAAACCGAGGGACAGACAGAGCGGGAAAGTGTAAACAGGTAACCTTAGTAAAGTTAGGATAACACAGGGACTTTGAGGTGATGGGGGTAACGTTAGCTCTATTACATGAGAATGATGAGGAATGGCGATTGATTAGTATCAATATTAATCTGTATTTGCATACTTCCCAAAATCTTGTAGTCGTGCCCTCTTATTCTGATAAAATAGCAAACGGTCAAGACTGAGACGTGTGGGATGAGCAGCAAGCGTCCATTTTAGGCTACATCATAGCATTTTAGATCTTTAGGTTAAAGCTGTGTTGAAAGGCTGCATAGTAGTTTGATTTTGTAGCCTCTATGCTGTGGTTTAACATGTTTTAAAAAGCACTAAAACAAGTGAAATAACAGATTTTAAAACTGATAAATTATAAGTAAGCTTTGCAATTTAAGCATGACTAAAGTACATGTAAAAAAAAGGGTGTAAAAATAATATTAGCTAAATAAATGCCCACCCTGAATAAGAATAAGACAGTGTCCAAAGTTTTCAAGCCATAGTTGGTGCATCAATTCATAAAGCAGCCTTGTTTATAACCTGATACAAATACATGTTGTAGGTGTTTAAAGGAGGAAGCACCTTTAACCTAAAGAATTAGAATTGAGCTGTTATATCAGAGAAATTCAGAAAATACATATTAGAGATCATTTCAATAAAAAGGATAAAACATCAATTGAACTACACAGAGCAGACAAAAATGGTGGAGTTCATAATAGACACTAAACTACAGGCCCGTAGCCAGGGGGGATCGAAGGGTTCGTTCGTCCGTCTGCCTCTCCGGATTACGGAACTGTGTTTAGAGTTTAAATCTGCTTGTGTTTCGCTTTGTGTTTACCTCAGGACACTCGAGACACACACCCAACTCCCTCCAGCGCTTCCCCCACACTCTTACCTTCAAAACGCCTCCAAACTTAAGAAAATCCATCAATCCAGTCACCAGTAATTCTCACATATATCCAAACAGTTCTTGAAATAATTTGAGGCAGAAAAAAATTTTAAATTTAAAAGCGGATTATTGGTCGCTCCACGAATCCACGCATATCTAATGAATCAGCAGACCCTCACAGACCAGACGGTATGCAAATGAGCTCTGTCAGCCAATCAGCCGCCGAGTTCAGCGAGCTGAAAGGGATAAGACAGAACACTTCAATTTATATTATTATTAATTCATGTTTAAGTTTTAATGACCATACCGATAGTGTACCTCATGAAGTAATTCTTATCTATTTATGTCAATAGTAGACAGATAGACAATAAAGGACGGCAACATCAGAGACAGACAATGGAGGGCAGCAACAGAGACAATGGAACAAAGCAACAGACAACTGAGGTGAGCAACAGAGACAGACAATGAAGTCACATCACAGATGTAGGAAGTTTGAGTAACACTTACATTTATATCAAATTTATGTTAACAGTGGGGAGCAACGGACGAACAAATAAGGACAGCAACAACAGATTCACAACAAACTTATAATGAATAAAATATGTCTAAATTAAAAGGTTTGAAGTGTGCTTGTGTATTTAGGGGGCATTGGAGTAGAGAGCCAAATGAAGTCCACTTTTGGGGGAAAAAGATCCCCCCCATCACAATGCTGGCTACGGGCCTGAACTAGGGCCGGGCGGTATGACCAAAAATGCATATCACAACTAAAGTCGCTACCTCTACTGTACCACCGCTTATATCTAGTGACGTGCTGGAGCGGGAGCTCGCGCGCTTTGGTAAACTCACTACTGTAATTCTAACCATCTTTTTGGGCTGTAAGCACCCGTCTCTGAAGCGTGTGTCTTTCAGGAGGTATGTTTACATGATCTTAGACTCACCTGAGAACACGCTCGATATTTAATTCCGAGTAAAGCATGAAGGTCGCGCTTATATGGTTTATGCCAGTACCGGTAGCCTGTGCTGTTTTGAATGTGGAAACTTTGGACATAAACGCATGGCCTGTCCACACAAGTGACAGGAGGAAGCTAATGCTAACACTGTTTCTGAAATGTGTGCTGCTGAGGGTCCGACGGCAGGTGAAAGGGGGGTCGCGGTTCCTCAGGTGGGACAGACTCGAGCGCAGGGGGTGCCGGTGGAGTTGCCCGCTGTGCCCGGGGCTGGGTGCCCGCCTGGGTCGCCTGTGGCGGCTAGCACCAGCACTGCTGTTCTGCAGAGCCTCCCTGAGGGGTGTACTGCTGCTGTGGGGATTCAGGAGCTGATGGATGAGGTGCCTTGAAGGTGGAGGTGAGTCAGAGCTCCTTTAGTGAAATTGAGGGATCTTGGGTACAGTTTAAAGGAAGTAGACCGTTTTCTGGATAAAACCTTTGGTAAACAGGTAAACATTACAGATTTGTTCTCTGATGAAAATAAGTTTGTGAGGTCAGTTGCAGTGTTGCAGAGGAATTTGGGACTTGAATATCTGAGTGGAAAAAAGCGGTATCGTTTAAAAAAGCATGTCACTACTGTTTGGAAAACTGGACACCTGGCAAAAGGAAAAACTCCTGTTAAAGTGGCAAAGAGAAAGTCTCCTGCTACATGAGTGATTAGTTATGCGTCACATGGGGTCTCTTTTCTTCCTATATCTATTGTCTTTCTATTTACTGTTTTTCCCTTTATCTTCTTGTATGGAAGTTTTGAGAGTAGGCTCCCTTAACATTAATGGTGTTAGTGTGGTAGTTTTTAATATAGAGGTTACATGTCCTCTTTCTTCAAGAAATTTAAAGTAGTAAGGGAAATAAAGCTAACTGGGCAATGCGGTCGAAGGGAAAGTGTTTTCTTAGTCATGGGACTAATAGTTTGAGTGCAGGCGTGGCAATTGTATTCTCTCCACTATTGGGATTTCAGATTTTGCACACCGAGTAAGTTGTAAAGGGTCGCCTCATGGTTGTTAAAGCTGAAGTTGGAGGTGCTTTGTTTTATTTTTTAATGTATATGTGCCTAATGTTGGGCATGAGCGTGTGCTTTTTTAATATTTTAGAAGGAGCTTTGAGGAAATATTCTAACGATGGGTGCATTGTTACTTCACAATGGATTTTACTGTTGATCGAACTTTTGGGGAACCCCATTTACAGTCCTCTGTGTGCTTGTTCAAACTCCTGACAGAGGCTAATTTATTGGATATGTGGAGGGTGAAGAATTCTTCAGCAAAACAGTATACCTGGATGAAGGTTTTAGATGGTCGCGTTAGTGCTGCTCGTTTGGATCACATTTATGTGTCTAAACATTTTAGCAGCAGAATTACCAATTGTAATATTTTTCCAGTGGGGTTTTCTGATCATCATTTACTTTCAGTTATAATTAGTCTTTCCAGTTTTTCTAGTGCACTTTCATATTGGCATTTTAATGTTAAATTGCTGCAGGATAAGAGTTTTTGTTCTAAGTTTAAATGTTTCTGGGCACAGTGGAAGACAGAGAGGGGTTGTTTTGATAATTTAAGCCAATGGTGATGGTCTTCCTTCATCTTCCGGATGGCACAGTGACAACAGACTTTAAAGACATGCACAAACATGCAATGGATTGCTTCTCTGCTCTCTATGTGGCTAAATTGTGTAATGCTGACTGTACTACACAGCTTTTGGAAGGACTGCCAAGACTTTGATTCCACAGCTGCTCTGGAATCTGAGTTGACCTGCAGGAGCTAACTGCTGCAGTTGATCAGCTTCACAGTGGGCGATCTCCTGGTATCGATGGACTGCCATCTGATTTCTAAAAACACTTTTGGAACTGTATTGGGGGGGATTTTTATGAAGTTATTTGTGAATGTAAGAGCAAAGGGTTTTTACCGGGGTCCGTCTGGGTGAAGTATTGTCACTGTTACCAAAAAAAGGTGATTTGTGCTTGTTCCTGGGTGACCCAAATGGACATTACATGCTTTTTGTACTCCAGAGAGAACTTAAGGTATGGTAAAGATGTAACTGCTTAGGTTTCAGTGCCTGTAAACTGAATATCTCATGGATGATAATCATCTCATTAGATGATTATTAGATTATTCTTCTGTTTCTCTGGTCCAGCGAAATTTCAGGAGCACCGTCCTGCTTTCTTTTCCCGTGTTTACATCTGTGCACCACAGAACGCTCTTCCTATTGGTCAGAGTCAGGGAGCACGTCACAGAGCATGTCAAACTAGGCGATAAAATACCAAAAATTCTAACATGCTAGTCTTTCCATCGGACGCTCCGACGGCGTCGCTCTTGTCAAATTACTGCTCTTTGACTGTGTCACACGCAATGTGTCTGCGCCGACAAAATCGGGCTAAAATCGTGTAGTCTGATCTGGGCATTAAAGAACAGGAGACCAGTTGCTCTTTTAACCACTGATTATAAGCTTTTTTTTCCAAATGTCTCTCCTATAGGCTCAAGAGTTATCTATCTAAGGTGGTGCATAAGGATCCATCCTATTGCATACCTGATAGCTCAATTATGAATAATGTGTTCTTAGTAGGGGATGTTTTGAATTTCTGTAAGGGTTCTAGGGGGTCTTTTGATCAAGAGAAAGCTTTTGACCATGTTGATCACCAGTACCTTTTTAATGTTCTTTAAAAAGGTACTGGGGTTTGGGGTTGGTTAGGTGTTTTTAGGTTGGATACAGTTGTATTCGGGGGCTTCCTCTGTGGTTAAGGTGGGTGGTGGATTAAGCAGGCCTATTGCTGTCTCCTGGGGTATTAGGCAAGGATGTCCTTTGTCTGGACAGCAGGGAGAGGAAAAAAGATTTTCATGTTCCACAGATGTGCCAAAATAGAGGTGTTGCATTATTTGCTTATGCAGATGATGTTATGGTCTTCGTAAATGGGAACCAAGATGTGGCCTCTTAGCTGATTGTTTAAAGCTGTTGGAGAAAGCTTTGTCTGCCAGGGTTAATTGGGATAAGAGCGAAGCTTTATGGGCTGGTCAGGTTCCTTCTTGGGAACCTGAGGTGGACCTCAGATAGCTTGAAGGTGCTGGCTGTCTTTCTTGGGACAGATGAGTTTCAGAAACATAATTGGAGTGGCATAGTGGAGAGAGTGTGTGCCCAGTTGTCTTGATGGAAATGGGTGCTTCCTCAGTTGTCCTATAGGGGTGGGTGTTAGTTGCCAATAACTTGGTCACCTCCACCCTTTGGCACAGACTCAGTGTTCTGCAACCCACTTCTGGTCTGGTGCAGGAGGTACAAAGACGCTTAGTAAGCTTTTTTTGGTCAGGTCAACATTGGATCTGATCTGCTGCCTTGTACCTTCCAATTCAAGAGGGAGGGCAAGGTTTGGTGGATATCAGGTCGAGGATTATGACTTTTCGGTCTGCGCTCACACTTGCTGGCCGCAGGTTTTTCGAAGTTGGGCCACCTCATTACTACTGCAGTGGAGATTGTGATGGAGAGAGCTGGTATCCGGTCGAGACAAATGTTCTATCGTCTTGTGGCAGAAGCGCAGAGGTCATCACCAACGGATTACTGGTCCTTTTTGACTGATCCACCTCCTACAGCACAGTAGAATGATGGGTTCTTTTATATTCATCCCTCTCTGGCTGTTGCTCTTTCTGTGGGAGAATGGATTGAGGACGAGGGACACTTGCTGTCTTTTGCCACCCCTTACTTGGGGTGTTTTTACTACACTCAGACGTGGGTCATTGTACCTAATCTGTGTCAAGGTGTCGCATGCGAGATTTTTGAGTGATGTTTCATCTACATGGTGGTCTGAGATCTTTGGCACTGACTCCTCCCCCAAAAGCTGCTGGCAGACCCTGTACAAGCGTCCAATTGAAAAACAGATAGCTGACCTCCAATGGAGGACCGTACATGGGGCGATAGCCACAAACAGACATAGGGTGCACCTCGATCCGGCTGCTGATGAAGGTTGTCCTTTCTGCTCTGAGAGCGAGACTAGTTTCCACCTGTTTGTGCAGTGCACTAGACTGAGACCCTTATTTGATCTATTGGCTGGTTGGTTTTAATCATTTGGTGAAGGTTTTTCTTTCAGTTGTTTTTTTTGGCGGTTTGTGCTGGTACTGCTGATTGTTTTGTTGGGCACTGCAAAGTTAGCCATATGGAAGACCAGAAAGAATAAGATGCTGGGCAGGGGTGCAGTTGATGGGAGGGCCATGTTTAAGGGACTAGTGGCCGCACATTTTAAATTAAAACATGCATACCGGTGGGGAACCTACTGGAGTTCCAGTTAAATTGGGCAATAAATGAAGTTTTGTGTATAGTTGATGATGACTTTTTAATACTGTTTTTCTTTAACACTTTGGTCTTTGAGTGTCTACCTGGTTTAGTTGTTACAATAAAAGTGTGTTTTAAAATTAAAAAAAAATTCTCTCTGTATGAGGGTCTCTCTCTCTCTCTCTCTCTCTTTGTGAGGGTCTCTCTCTCTCTCCCTCTCCCTCTCCCTCCTCTCAATGTGAAGGATTCTCTCTTTCCTCTCTCTCAGTTTCAGTTCAGTTTGCTTTATTGACATGACAAAATAACATTGGTATTGTCAAAGCATTTCAGACAAAAAGTACAGACAGATTAATGGGTACAACAACATACAAATATAGAAGTGCATATATATACATATCTATACACATACACATACAGTCTGATTTAAAAAAATGCAAAGAAAGAGAAAAAAAAATAATATTACTAAAATATGTATATGATAAAAAAACAAAAAAATAAATTGTAGAAGGGTACAATGATATATAAATTGTAAGAAGATAAGAATGAAATAAGTGTGTGTGTGTGCGTGCGTGCGTGTGTGTTCAGGGGGTTTGGGGATTTGCTCACTGTCCCGGAGTGTATGACACTTGTATAGGTATCTGGCTGCAGTGGGGGCTAATGGTCCCTCTCCTAAGAGAACAGCCAGTTTTTCGCTGTCGCTCAGGGTTCTATTCATCACTCATACTCATCACTCATAACATTTTTAAAATTCCTCCAGGTATTTTTCTCAGAGCGGAGGGGGTGTTGGGGGTCAGGTTGTTGGTCAGTCTCTGGACCAGCTGACACAGGGGACTCTTTTCATGGTTCAGCTATTGGGATTGGAGGGCCTAAAACTGCAGGCTTGTTTTGGGACTTGATTTAAGATGCATCCAGAATTTAAGTACTATTTTTTTCTGTATTGATTTATTAATGGTAATCTGACTAATTCAGCCCTGCATGCGTTTGTTGGGGTTTTTCTTTGGACGTGTAAAATCATTCTACAGAATTTGCATGCAGGGCTTCAGTGGGATGCTTGTCCCATATAGTGTAGTCATGGTGACTGAGTGGACCATACTTTACTACCGTATAGTGCAATGGGCAGGATCATACTGTCAAATATCTTTAACCAGATTCTAATTGGGATGTCAATCTGGGAGAATTTGGTTTTGATGGAATAGAGGGCTCTGCAGACCTTTTCTTTTAGTGCATCCACTGCCAGACCAAAGCCTCCTGAGGCACTGATTCTCAGCCCCAGGGAGACAAGCTGCAGCCCTGTCTGACACCACGCCCCTGAGTGACGACTTCTGTCATTTTATTGCCAATTTTTATTCCACATTTATTGTTGACATACATTTGTTTAATGATGTCATAGATTTTACCCCCTACACCATTTTGGAGAATTTTATAATATAAGTCTTCTTGCCAAATAGAATCAAATGCCTTTTTAAAATCTATAAAACATGCAAAAACTTTGGTATTATTTTGTTGGTGTAAATGTTGGTTGATTAGGGTGTGCAGGGTGTAAATATGGTCAGTAGTTTGATGTTTTGGTAAAAAGCCAATGTGTCCTTTACTCAAGACACTGTGTTAGGTAAGGAAGGCCTGTATCCTGGCCTCAATGATACAGCAGAAAACCTTCCTCAGGTTACTGCTCACACAGATGCCTCGGTAGTTGTTGTGGTCGAATTTGTCTCCACTCTTGTATATTGGGGATATATGTGTATATATATATATATGTATATCAACTCAATTCAGTTCAATAAGCTTTATTGGCATGACCATGTTCAACAGTATTGCCAAAGCATTGATACAACACATGTTCATATTGACTTTTTGTAGAAACTGGTGGACACAAATGTATCTGTTTTTTTTTGTTTTTTTTACCCAGAAAAATCCCAGGGTATGTGACACTTAAGAAGCTGTGTCCACAGTCCTTACAGCACTCTGAGTGAACATCCTGAGAGCATCACTGGACACTGTGTAAATGTGTGATCATCTGATTTTTCATCCTTTTTTTAAATAATACTAGATGTGCTGGGTTAGTGCCGGAGATGAAACTATATCCTTTTAAAATGTATTTTGTTTTACAGTTTGTACAACTAGTTCTGAAAACATTTGACTCTCCTGGTTAGACAGTAAACTTAGAAGAGCAGTGAATGAACTACACATGAGAAATACTTTCAAATTTATATGAAACATTGTTTACAGTCAAGATATCCTGTTAAAGCCAAATAATACACTCTTACTGGTGTGCATTACATACCACAGGGCTTTTCATTTAACTATTGGGGCATTTTATGCTTGCTCTCATCTCATCTACAAATTATTGAACCCCTGTACTAAGAAGTTTACCTCTGATGTTTTTTTTTTTTTTTTATCTTTTTTTCTTTATTTTTTTTTTTAGGAGTCATAGCCTACTGTGGCTGTCCGTTTAGGAACTGCAGTCTGGTGGTGTCAAGGAAATCTTCACATTCTTTAGTCCACTGTAGTGCTCCCTAGACTTTTAGCCATGAAGGAGGCAGAGGCACTGCAGAAGTTTAGTGCTCTAAGTGAGCAAATGCTCACATTAGATGTGAAAGAAATGTGCTGACCCCATTCATTTTTATTTTGCAAGTATGGGTGACATGCTCTTGTTCTAGGACCATTGCCAAAATCTCAACAAGTATTTTGCTGTTTGGGATGTTGAAAAAAAAAAAAAATGCTCACAATTTGACAAATTGTGTCTGATGTTTTTTTGGAGGTTTATTACTCTGGCTGTTCTCTCATTTGAACATGAGGGTGTATTTGAAGTATGTATTTGAAAACACTGGTTAATAGTCACACTATAAAGCATTATCCTTAGTTTGTATTGTTCTTTTTTATGTCACAGTTAACAAACAACATTTAATTAACATTGGGTTATTAGTAAAAAGTATTTGCCCCCTAATTATGCCCTCTTTGCATAATTATTGTAAGTCAGCCACATTGGTTTTTTTTTAAGATGATCTGCCTGTTTAAGATCATGCCACAGCATCTCAATTAAACCACTCCAAAAACTTTTTTAGCCATTCAGAGGTGGACCTGCTGATATGCTACTGATCCTTGTCCTATTGCAGAACCCAAGACTTGTCAGTCCACAGAATATTTTCCTGGGGGGGTCACCAAGTTGTTTGTTGGTAGATGTGATGGTTATCCTGACAGAACTGGTGTAACAGCCATGTTTGTAGGTTGCCTTGCTCGCACCTGCCTTTTCTGCTTTTCTTCTACATTTTTATAGGTTTGAGATCAAGGCTTTGTGATGGTCACTCCTAAACATTGACTTTTAATACTGTCAATACTGTACTCGTTTCACTGTGGATAATGACACACTCTTACAAGCTTCAGCCAGCATCTTTACAGGTCTTTTGCTTTTGTTCTTGGGAGACAGTACCAGTCTCCTTCCTGAGTGGTATGATGGCTGGACATTCCCAACTTGTTTTTTTTTATATAAAAAAGTATAATTGCTTGTACAGATGAAAGAGGCACCTTCAGGCATCTTGAAATTTCACCCAAGGATGAACCACACTCACAATCAGAAGCTTCCAAAGATGTAACATCATCATATGGGCTGTCTCAAATGTTTTAAATGCTTAGTAATAATAGTTGAATTTGCAGAAAGTAATAACATTGCCTAAAAAAATATCTTATTATTCTGGCATTTAGCAAATGTAAATAATTTTAGTAATCCTAATTGACCTAACATGGGGAAGGTTTATTCTGATTTCATGTCAGAAAGTGAGAAAACATGCATATGTGTCGTTTTATCTAGTGTATGTAAAGTTCTGGTTTCAATTGTACATCCACCTTTTATATTAAACAGAGTGCAAGCATAACATCATTGCAGTTCAGCTAAGGAAAAGTGTAATATATGAAAATCACTGCCACATAAAAGAGTCCTTTACAAGTTTCTGATACGAGCAAATGTCTATCTACTGATATTTGGCAGCATCTTACAGTAAGCTAGATAGCCATCATTCAAGATATTGTTTCGACCACTTTTCTTCCTGGAAGAAGAAGATGTACCCGTTCAGGGTTTCTCTATGTTCTGGCGTTTCAACAGTTGATCCGCATTCTTCTTCTCGATCCGTGCGATCTGGTTCCTATGGTAACTTGCACGCTATCTGCGCATGCCCAGTGCATTACCCTAGAGCCTTCGCGACTACTAGCGACCAATCTACCGCTGGCTGTTTCTGTTTTCCCAGTGGATTAGACTGAAGTTTTTAGAGGATTTATATCACTCCTCGCGCCGAGCGCTCCTACGCAGCTCCGGACTGGTAAGAACCTTTAAAACAGGCTCGCCCAGTCCAGTGTGTGTTGGTCCGCTAGCGTTAGCATTAGCGGCTGCTGTAGTTAGCTAGCCTAGCTAACGGGTTTGCTAACGATTCTTCGACTTAATAGTTAAGTAGCTGGCGTTAATTCCCTCAGTGAAATAACGGTACTCGGTGTAATTGGTTTCCTTATTTTAATGTAAATAGTCTAAAATGAGCTAGTGCGTTGTTAAATAGAGAGAGAGGCGGATTATTAAACTGGGCAATTCTGTATTAAACTAATGTTTAAAATTGAGGGGACAGGTTACTAAACTGAGAGAACATTTTATATAGTTAATTCGTAGAAAGTAACATTATTGTTAACTCCTTATCTATCAGCTAATTGCAGCAACAGTGCTGCAAATGATTGTAAATAAATTGTGTTTCTCATGGGCTTGGTGGGTATTAGCATAAGGTCAATATAACCATGAACATAGGTGCCGAGTTCTGCAAAAAAAATTCAATATGAAACATGGAGCTAATTACTTTAATCTTTTTTTTGTCACTGTTAGGCAATGCCAGTCGGTGTCCACTCCGCTTTAATAAGAACTTTTAGTTTGGAACAATGGCTGCACGTCCTGTTTCTTATGACAGCAACTCCAGTGACACTGAAAATTGTGAGCAGAGAACAAGTTGTCGAACCCGCCGGCTTTATAGACACTCAAGGTAAGGTGATCAAACCTCTTTTCCCCCCTTGTTGTTCTGTGCAATTCTGCTAAGACAGTGACTTGTTCTTCCCAGGTGGAAACTTGCTAGTAAGCGATAGTGGGCTGTGTTCAGGGATCCTCTGTTCTGAGTAATTTTACCAAAGGTGGTAGGAGTAAAAAGATAATGATATGTTGTTTAGCTACGCATATTCTTGAGAATGAGCTTAATGACGTAATTTCAGTGTTAGCAGTGTTGTGGCATTAGTTTTTATTAGATTCTAAAAGGTACAAGATTTAGTCACCTGTATGTAGGTAAAATGCAAGTTTTCATTTTATCAAAACAGTTATGTAGTAGGGGTGCTACAATAAAGAAGAACCTAACATACAAAAGTGTTCTCTTGTATACTGTAAGTAACTTATTAAATACTTAATTGTTCTATTTTACTCATTACATTGTACGGGAAAACACTAAGTTACAGTAGTGTTGGGTACCCAGGTCCAAAGGTTCGAAGCAGACATGCATAGTTGTAATTTTATAATAAATGTCCACTTTCTCCACTAGTCCTTGGCTGTGGTCCCTTGCAGCCTTGCAGTTTTAAGTCCCTTGACTGGTGCGAAAGCTGATTTGAATCTGACTTGTTGTATCTTGCTTGATTAAGCTTTTGAGAAGCAGAATGCATTGCCGCATGTTTGTAACAGAGGAAGCTGAACATTAGTTTATATTAACATAACATGCAGTGGAGCTGTTTATTTTTACTGTGAAACTTGACACCTAATCTTTTTTACTGACATGCCAAAAACTATGGGAGAGGAAATAGTATAGTCTTCATGTCATTTGCCATGTCTGATGGTAGATACATGTTGCACTCATCTATTGTTTGCATTTGCATATATGTGTAGGAATTAGGGGTTTAGCAATACACTGATTTTTTATTCAGTTCAAAATTCGGGATTCACAATTACATTTTCCCATGATATTTAATACTAATTTGTTTGAAAAATATGAGGTTTGTTTTTTATTTTTAACGTGTATAAACAATGCACAGATATTTTAATAAGTGCAATTAAAGGCACACTTGGTATAGGGCTGCAACAATTAGTCAATATAATCAGAAGCTGGAAAGAGACCGAAGATGTCTGTGAAAGCCAGGAAGCGAGAAAAGAGACTAATCAGCCTAGACCGGACAAGAATAAATCTAGGAATCTCTTTCACTCATTGGCGTGAGCTAAGAGACTCTAAACATCTGAAAACAGACACTGATTTTATTCTGTTGCTCTGGGGTTTTGCTCAGATAGTCTAGCTAGCTTCATATTCATAACGTTACTTCATAGAGTTGTAGTGTGGGTTTTGTCCTTTACGGTTTTGTTGTTTGTGGATATAAACAATGGTTATAGTGAGGTAGTATTTACATATATTGTATCTGATCCAGCTTTTGTAAGCTTAGCTTGCAGTATATTGCTCTACACTGAAATATACATTTTAGTCTGGGACTTGTAAAAGCTTTTACTGATACTGTGTTTTTGTTTTATTATAATTTCCTGTTTGGAATGTGCTTGTTTTGTGGTGAGGGCTAACAGTGCTACTCTGTAAACACACTGTTTTATTAGTTTAGGGGGTCATAAAAACATTGAGTGTATCCCTTTGTAAATAACAACAGATCAACTATGTCCCTCCACCTTTAAAGCATCCCTAACTTCTCTTCCCTACTCCAACAAATAAAACGTGGACTCGTAAGCAGGGCCAGGGTTTTCCTTCTTCACCTCCACCACCACAATCACTCCAAGTTGAAGGTGGCGTTTCTGCTTCTTCCATCTCTAAACAAATTAGCAAAGCTCCAGTGTTCTCAATGCAGGCAGGAAGCTAAACGAGTGGGTCTTCTTTCAGGGGTGGGTCTCATCATCTGATTTCCCGATTCCGATTCACAAGGTACCGATTCGATTCCATATCTATTCATTTAGGGACATTTTAGTAACACTAAAAATTTAAACATGAAATTTTGTAATTATACAAGGAACACTCAAACTTCCATTATTAAAATGTTAGTGTTTATGCTATGGAAACATTCTTGGAATGGCCACTTTACTGAAATGTTTGTGTGGGTAAAACATAATGTGGTTCCAGAACATTAACAAGGCTTCGGAAGCCATCGCTTTTAACAACGCTGTATGGACGTATGAACTGACATTTTAGTTCTATAAAATAAAGCAACACAGTTCATAAATGTCTAATTTATTGTCAATAAGTGTGAAATTTACCTATACTCACTAGTTCAGATGTGATACTACAACAAGCATAGTGGCATTAAAATGACAACAAGCTAAATTGTTAAGAGAGAAATCTTTATTAAATAATAAAAAAAAGAGCTAATCCTCTTCTTCGGCCTCACATGCGCAAATTGATTCATGTTACCTTCTTCAACAACAACAAAAAACGTCATATTTAAGAGACGACACATAGCTTTACAAAGGAGAAATGGATGCGTTTGCAGATGTGGCCCGCAGGTGTGAAACATCTGGCCCGTGAGGTTGTAAACTATATTGAACAATAATGAAAAATAAATAAATAAAATGCTTCTCTCGTGAATTTTAGTTTACATGCCTTCTCTGTGTCTCGGCGTGACTTTAGTTTCCGCCCATTCTTGTTTTTCCTCCCGTTCTCAGGCTTCCTCTCTCATTATAAGGACTTTTTCTCAGCTGTTACAGTTCACTGGCTGGTGCAGCAATAGTGTGTTGGATCGCGATCCTAACGACTCTTGTTCGATCCCCTCGTGAGGAGCGGTGTGTTTGTTTATTTATTTTTTCTTTTTTTCCTGCGTTTACCTGCTTCATTTTCCTAAACTAAGTGCTGACACCTGACGTAGCACATGCAAAAAAGCAAAAAGACGCATGAATTACAATTTGACCATTCACGTTCATGTCCATGGTTTGGATACGTATCTGATTTAGGACCCCATATGATGGTAACTCAAATCTGATTTTAAAAAATCTGATTTTCTACGTTCACACGGTCTTGAAAAAAATCTGATCTGAGCCACATTGAGCAACAAATCAGATTTGAGTCACTTCAGCCTGGTAGTGTGAAGTAAGTTATCTGGTTTAATTTAAATAGCTAAAAGAAGCTACTCAAAACTCAGTATGGATTTTTTGGGGCGTCTGCTTACATTGAGCAATGAAATACCATTTATTTATTTTATTTATTTATTGTTTCACATGTTTCACATGGCCCTTTATTTTGGGAAAACCAATCCAATAATTATTACTGACTTGCTGGTCACACACACGTGAGCACATACACACAAGCTCGCATTTATCCACACAAACGTGCGTACACACATACACACACACATGCATACACGTACGCGGACACATACACACACATCAGGAGTGGGACATCAAGTAAAGGCTGCTGTTTGCTGTTTAATTTTGTGTCAGAGTGTTTTTTTGCCATGAAGTCCAATGTTGAACATCCAGTGGTTGGCATTAAGTAATTGTACCCAAAACACTAAATTTAACATTCATACCTGAGACCTTGTAACACAAGTGACATGACATTAGGGAGGGACAAGGACACAATTGGGCACAGTTTGGACACCCACATATTTACTTTTGGTGCCAGTAGTTTAGACATGAATGGCTGTATGTTTGAGTTATTTTAGGAATGCAGCAAAATAACTGAAAAAATACTTATACAGGCTATACACTGTCTTTACATTGTACTCCAAATACATTTTGGATACATTTGCCTTATAACACTAATGTAAGTATAAAGCATTTACTACTGGTCAGTTACATTTAGCATTAGTGCTAATTTCTGAGGTACAAGCTTCCACTACTTGTTAGTCTCATAGTTATGAAAATAGCAGCCCTCTGAGCAAAGAAAAATGTGATAACGCATTAACTCATTTACTACTCACACTTCACTATAAAGCATTTGCCATAATGTGAACTTGTTGGTAAATGACCAAACAATCTTTTATTTATGCCGCTCTAAAGAACTCTGACACAACACCACCACATTGTCTGTACACTACATTTTGACATGCATTATGGGTGAATGATGGGGGAAATCTAAGGAATAAAATGTCCTGTTACGATTTCGAACAGCACTTCAAAATGTGTGACACACCATATAGTGCACTATTTTCAGGGAGCGGTTCCAAACAAAGTTAGTCCCTTTATCCTCCATAGCAGCTGAACTCCTGACAGAATGCGACTGAAACTTCAAAATTAAAATACTTGGCGACATTGTTTGTGATTAAACGGTATATACTGTATTTTAATCCTCTGGTTTGGCAGTACATCAAATATTAAACAATATTTGTTTATAATAATTTATATTTAATTAATTAGTTAATAAGTAAAAGTAAAACTGTGTTAGTATTAATTACTATAAAACTAGTTAGTATTAGTAATTAGTGGGCAGTTGGGATTCACCCATATCCTCAAATATAGTCATGGCCAGTTGTGTTGGCACTCCTGAAAATTAATGCTATTATACATGTTTTGTGATGCATGTTTATTTCCTTTATATGTATTGGAACAACAAAAAAAGCAGAGAACAAAGTTGATAAAAGTTGAACAAATCTCCAAAAATGGGCTGGACAAAAGTATTGGCACCCACAACTTAATAATTGGTTAATAACTGAAATCAATTGCTTCTTATAACCATTTGCAAAGTTCTTAAGCTTGAGTGTTTAAAATGTGCCAATAATATTGCCTGGCCCATTTTAGAAGAGTTACGTGATGTTTTGTGTTATTTTAATATAAACATTTCATGACGAGCTTTTAGTCTTTTAGTGTGTTCATATGAACAGTGGTGCTTCTGTTTTCTAGAGAGATGGCCTGTGGGCTTTAAGAGGAGCCACACTAGTATGTTTTTTATTTATTATTTATTAAATATATTTTTAGAGCTGGTTTACGTCAGTCAGTCTCCGTCTTCGTGTCACAGCCATTCATACGGATGCTGCTAGTCTAGGAGAGCGCGTGCCGCTAGGGGGCAGCAGAAACACGCCTTTGCACTCCGTGCTTCCACTCCGCGTGCGTGGTCAGCAGCGCGGGTCTGTTCGGGGGCTGCGCCGTGAATATGCTGAAGTTTGAAAGGAATGCCCGAGGATGCTGAGCACGCGGGCAAGCCTGCGTGGTGTGAGGGCGCGAGAGTCCTGCGGGCCGGCCTCTCTCAGCTCCTCCCGCGTTGCTGCTTCGGCTCCGACTCTGGCTCGCGTTTACCGGGCGCGGCGGCGGACGGGTAGGTGCACCAGGACAACAAAGGATAAGAGAGAGCGAGATGCTCGTGCGGAGCCAGCTTCGCGGGCGGGTGTATGCGTGTGTTTCGGGGGAAACGCCGCTTATTAGCCCCAGTAGGAGATGTACAAGGGGTTCATGCGTGTTAAGTGAACGTTGTTCTGCATGCCTCCTCGTGTCCTTTTGTTTGAAGGATGTTGAAGCTCTAGCGGATGAATAATTGATGCGACTTTCTCTTTAAGTAATACAAAGCGTTACAGCTCTAGCTGTACGAACGAGCACATAATGCTCCACAGAACTCCAGGGCTGATTTCTGGGACTAGCCGATTGCTTCAGTTCCATGTTTGCACTGGCTGACACTCGAGGGTGAAAAGCACAGCACGTAGGAACAGAAGGAGGCGGCAGTGATTACCAGGAATCGAGGACGTAAGGACGCTCAGTCACTCGACCTTCATTAGAAAAGTGTGACCAGCCCTTGATTGTTTTGTGTTGATAGGACAGGTTAAAATAAATGTACTTACAAGCTAAATGTGTAGCACTTTCTCTTAGTGTAGATTAGGAACTACCAATTTGACTTTCACTTCAAATGCCAGTTCAAGTATATTGTCAAAATACCTGCATACATAAGAACACTGTTTTTTTCCCTTTTTACTGCTTTTATAAGAAAATTGTGGGCAGTTGTGATGATAATTTTCAAAAAAGTCTATTTCATGTAAAATAAATGATGAAGTCAGTATGTATTAGATGAACCTTCTATGCAGATGGCGGTTAATTAAGCTTGGACATCTGGCAGTTTAACAGTTTTGCCCCCAATCATGCTCAATCTTTTCTTCAGTCAAAATAACATTGTCCTCCAAGCACGCTGGCTGCTCGGCATGTATCGGAGGAAGCATGTGTTAGTCTTCACCCTCCTGGTGTGTAGTGATAGGGGGAGTCCTAATGAGTGGGTTGGGTAGTTGCCCGTGTAAATTGGAATAAAATTATAAAAAAAATAAATCATAAATAACATTTTCAGTTACTGATTATCTACTAAAAGCTGTAAAAATTGACATTCACTTGGTCACTTTTTTGTTTTCTTTCTTTCTTCCTCCTGTTGGGTGCATAGATGAGTACTGAGTTGGTGTTATTGCATTTCTCCACTTAAATTAAACCATCAGACAGCTTTATGATTCATAGAATATTTAATTAAAAGTCAAAAAAGCCTAAACTGATTCTATTTATAAAAGCAGTACAAGGGGAAAACACACAAGACACAATCACTCGGTTATTGGGGTCAGTTGGCATTTGACTGGTTCTTTCGAGTACAGAATCAGAAGCCTAGCATGTGGATGCTTTCACTTCCCTAATTTGAGCATCATTTTCAGTTTGCTCATATAGCAAAGCAAAGATGACAAAGGGAAATATTTTTAAGGCCAGTCTCTATTCCAGATCTTCTCTCTGCGCAGTTACCCTAAGGGCTTTTACTGGGCCACTTTATATGAAAAAAGGAGCCATTTAATGCACAGAAGGTATAAATGATTTGTCTTGGACACGGGTCCACCCTTGTCTTATTCATTGAGAAGGCTTGTTTTACTTAGACAGTGATATAAAAATACCTAATTTAATCTAGATAGACAATTGCTAATTAAAATAAGCCAAAAACGCTTTAACGCATTCTCTTCATTTTTATGACCGTTTAAAATTACTTTTACAATGAAGAATAAAAATACTTTTTAACTGTATATGTCACAATATTGTGTTTAATGATATGGAAACATTTTTTAATAAAAAGCTAATTGGCTGTTTTAGAGTAAAATCTTTATTAGAGTAAAAAGCAGAAAAACATTTTCAAATGACAGTTACTGTCCTCACATATTGAGGTCACATTAATGCTATAGTTAAGTGTAATTTAGTCACAATACATCTGTACCTTCACCTTTAAGGCTGTTGTTGATATTCTGTTGATCTGGCCATGTCTTTGTGGCTCAGTTTGCTCAAGGATTGAAGGATAGGTTATGTGATGATTTATCTTCAATCAATTCATGTTCATGTGTATGTTTTTGTTTCATTGTTATGTTCTTGAATCAAAGGTCAACCACTGACTGCAGCAGTATAGTCAACCTCTGCATCCTTATTAGTCCATTGTGTATGGGCATGGCTACAAGACTTGTGTCTCTTCTTTGTGTGTGTTGCTCCTGCAGTAGTCAGCCCAGGGGATCTCAGCTAGAGGCTGAGGTGGTCAGAATGAATCACGGACATGGGACAAGTGGTGGTTTGGAGCACTGTAGGGAGAGGCGTCGCTCTGGAGATCGCTCCAGAGACTCATCCCACGAGAGAGCTGAGGGCCAGCTCACACCCTGCATCAGAAATGTTACCTCACCTACACAACAGCAGCTCAGTGGTGAGACAAGGACAACTCAGTTCAGCCTAAAACCAAATGGAACCATTAACATATTAACACAATTTTTTACTAATCGTTAGAAATCGTTAAAAAATAGGCTGTATTGAGACACCACTGTTTCCAAATAGCCTGAAAGCATGGCCGACATTAATTTTCTTATGAATTAATATTAATTTATTAGTAAATAAATTATAAATGGTGTCTCCGTCATGCACAAAATGAGAACACCCTTAATAAATTTATTTTAAAAATTAATTTGTAAGATAGATAAAAAGATATCTTTGCTAATTGGTACATCCTTAAATCAATATACTTAGGGTTTGGGGGTTGGACAGTAATTCAATTTAAATATCATGATAGAAAGTTATTTTTTAAAAACATTTTTTTCCCAGTATTAATCATATTTTAAGATTGTAAGTATTACACCAACACAAAGTAAAACATAATTGTCACATGGATTGAAAATGATGCATGTTTTTCAAAATTGTAATCATATAAAAATCTAAAAGTATCCAGCCCCCGTTACTCTAAAACTCCTAAATAAAATCCAGTGCAATCAATTGCCATCCAGCTGTGGGTAATTTATTCTCAGTATGAGTACATCTTTTCTGTGAAGGCCTCAGTTGTTTGTTAGAGAACACTAATGAACAAACAGCACCATGAAGACCAAGTAACTCACCTGACAGGTCAGAATAAAGTTGTGGAGATGTTTAAAGCAGGGTTAGGTTATAAAAACATAGTTTTGATCATACAGCCAGAGCTACAGTGAAATGGTTTATATTAAAGTATATTCATGTGTTAGAATGGCCCAGTGAAAGTTCTGACCCAAATCCCACTGAGTATCTGTGGCAAGACATGAAAATTACTGATAAGACACTCGCAGATATAATTTACAAAGATAAATGGGCAAAACATTTGCCTCTAGATGTGCAAGACGTACACCTGTTATTGCAGAAAAAGGTGGGTCTACAGAGCACTGATATAGAGGTCTAAATACATGTGCATATCACAGTTTAATTTTGTGCACATTTGTTTTTATTTTATTTAAGTTTCCACTTCACAATTATGTGCTAGTTTGTGTTGGTCTATCACGTATGCTCTCCAATAAAATACATTTAGATTTGTGGCTGAAAGGTGACACGATGCAAAAATATTTAATGGGTATGAATACTTTTGCATTCCACTGTACTTTGTGTTGATCTATCACATAAAATTCCAATTAATTTACATTTGTTTGTGGATGTAACTTAAGAAAAAGTGGAACAAATCAAGAGGTATATATACTTTTTTAAGGCACTGTACAACTCTGGAAAAATAAGAGACCACATCAGTTTCTGAATCAGTTTCTCTGATTTTGCTATTTATGACTATAGGTTTGAATAAAATAAACATTGTTGTTTTATTCTATAAACTATGGACAACATTTGAGAGCACTGAGAGAATTTGTTTGCAGAAAATGAGAAATAAATGAAATCACAAAAAGATGCAGAGCTTTCAGACCTCAAATAATCCAAGTTCATATTATGAAGATTTAACAGTTCAGAAATCAGTATTTGGTGGAATGATCCTGGTTTTTATTCACAGTTTTCATGCATTTTGGCATGTTCACCTCCACCAGTCTTACACACTGCTTTTGGATAATTTGATGCCACTCCTGGTGCAAAAATTCAAGCAGTTCAGCTTGGTTTGAGGCTTGTGATCATCCATCTACCTCTTGATTATATTCCAGAGATTTTCATTTTGGTAAAATCAAAGAAACTCTTGGTCTCTTATTTTCTCAAGAGTTGTATATTAAGATTACGAGTACCTTAGTTAGAAACCTTACAATCATGTATTGTGATCCAATGTGCTAGATCAAACAATACTAATTACATCGCTGTGCAGTATTACAAAACTTTTATTTAATTATTACAATTTTTATTTGCAGCACATGAGCAGAAGTTTGGTGCGTTTACATAACTTCTTTTTATTTCTCTCTTCATTCACAGATCGAGAGAGGGAAGTGGGCTCATGGCTGAGGTCAGTGAGCCCTAGGACTCAAAAAGGCTGTTCTTCTGGCTCCATGTGTGGTGATACCCACAGTAAACCTCATGGATCAGACCTGATTTATGTTTATGAAACTGCTAAGGAGGGCTCACGCAGCATCAGGACTGCAGAGAGGGTCACCCTCATTGTAGATAATACACGCTTTGTTGTTGACCCTGCCATTTTCACTGCTCAGCCCAACACCATGCTTGGCAGGTAAGAATGACTGGTGCTTTTTCTTTTGTAATGTTATTTGTATTTTTGCTCTTTCATATTTACATTGATGCTAGAAGGTTTGTGAGGCCTTTAGAATGTTCTATGTTTCTGCATAAATATGAGCTAAAACAACATCATTCGATTGTTACACAAGTCCTAAAAGTAGATTAGGTAAACCAATGAGTACCCAGGTAAACCAATGAGTACCCAACCAATGTGACAAAAAACATTGTGCTTGGCAATTTATTTTAAAAAATGATAAAGTATTACATATTTGTGAGTGGCAAAAGTATGGGTGAAGTATTTAAAGGATTAGCAGTTCGTTTACAGGGTGAAATGAATCAGGAGGTGTTTTCAATCAATGAGAGGACAATCAGGTGTGACTGTTTTATTTAAAGCACTGAGATCTATCAAAATCTGCTCTTTACAACATGTTTGTAAAAGTGTATCACAGCACAAACAATGGAGATTTCCAAGGAGCTCAGAAAAAGGTTTGGTGATGCTCATCAGGCTGTAAAATGGTAACAAAACCATCTCTGAAGAGTTTGGACTTCATCAATTCACAGTCAGACAGATTGTGTATAAATGGAGGAAAATTAAGACTGTTGTCATCCTCCCCAGGAGTGTTTGACCAACAAAGATCACTCCAAGAGCAAGGCGTGTAATAGTCGGCAATGTCACACACTGTAAATCCATAGGTTGTTTTAGCTCAAATTAGTAAAATCTGTTTGACATAAAATTTGATATTTCTAAACATTACTCAACTATTTTGAGGAAGCTGAAAATTCACAAGGCCCATATAAATTCAAATGGAGATTTTTGAGATGAACCAACTTATTATAACTGAGTTTAGCCTGTTGCCATTGGCATCTTCTTTTCTATTGGTTCCTGGCACAACTATTTGCATACTGGGGGCCCTATTTTAGCAATCTATAGTGCACTAGTGAATATTAATCAAGCAATTAATTCTTTACACTGGATGGGGCCTCTTATTTACAGTTTAAAAGGGATTAAATATATAAAAAAAGTATTTAATAATTTGATCAATAAAATAAAAATAATAAAAAGGTATAACAAAATAAATAATATAAAATATAAACTCATTAAAAGAAGTAATTTTAGGCAATCACAGGCTTTTCTGCAGAATAATACTTACAGGTCCTTATTCATTTTTATTTTACTGAACTGAGTTTTATATTATTTGTAGCCTCGCGCTGAATTCAGCTCTGCACTGCGAAAAAGAGAGAGAGACTGAGATTTCTCTTGATAAATGTGTCTATAGTGAGTTTATAACATGCATTTAACTACTTTTCCGACCAGACGCCAGGGTGAAAATGTGCTTTATTTTTCAGATATAAAAGTGAATTTCAGTTAAATAATAGCGAAGTGAAATAAAATAAATTTATGTTCAGTCAAAGTGCTTTTCTCTTTTCATTTTTTGTTTCTAAAACTTCAGCATTTGAGTGAGAATAATCTGTTAAAATTTTCAAACAGCAGAATGCCTGTGCCTGCTATATTAAGTTACAGTTATTAAGTCTGTGTACTGAACATAAATATAAATCCTTATAACTGTCAGAAATAAATTAATAATTATAAAAAAAAAAAATTAATAATAATTTATAGTTACTGTGCAGATTTTTAAGTATATATTTTTTTGTAGTTGATTGCTTAGGGCTCTGGGTGAGGCCTATTTTTCTGTGGTAAAGAAGTGATGGTATGGGGTATTTTGGAGCGCAGAGCTCAGGGCGATTGTGATTTAGCTCTGCGTGTGCCACTGACTTATGAATTTTGACGTCCTTTCACAACTTTCCTTTCATGACTCAGATATACAGAGTCGGGATAAAATCTCGAGACTCTGACTAGAGTCGAGCTGCAGTGTAAGGTGGTTATGATTGAATGGTTTAGTTAGTCGGGTTTGTGTCCTGGCGCTTCGATAAAATCAACCACGTTTACTATTATTGCAAGTCTTGAGACTCGGCTCACGCAAATAGTGACGTGAACAATGTCAACAAAAAAAAGGAGGGCTATGAGAAGAGGCAAGAATTTATTTCATGTGAATCTTTAAAAAAAAAAAACATTTTGCAGTTTTAATAGGTCTTATAACTGTGACTTCTGCTGCTGTTGGCTTGTGAGCTCACAGTCTGTGTATAGCTGGACAGAGCATTGTCTCTCAAATGTGAAACCACCACAGGTCGGGCGCCCCCTGCTGTTTGGTTGCAGAAAGCTGTGTAACCCCACCCATCCCCATAGGTTTCAATGGCAAACAGACAACTTTCAATCACGTTTTTTTCCAAGAAACTTCAATTCTACCGCCATTATTTAAATGCAGCAGCTAGTGTAACCTCTGCTCATATTGTAATTTTTTTATATCCCCACAGATTTCGTTTTTAAAACATTATTCAGCTCTATTCAAAAAGATGTGGTTATTGTAAAAGGGCTTGTTATGGGCGGGACCAATAACAGACCGTCAGCTCCTCTTCTCCGCTCTGCAGTCTGTGACCGCGAGGCAGCCCTCAGGGGCATGGTTATTTAAATGAGTAGGCTGTCTCTCCACAGTCTTTCTCCCTCCTCTGGTCTCTACTGCACAGACTCAGGATCAGGATCGCCAATATGGCGGATAATTTTGGCTTTATTTTCATTAAATGAACGGGATTGGCGACACGGCGTCCATCTTTTTTACAGTCTCTGTGTAAGCTAACTGGCTCCATTATTCCTCCTTCTGTTAGCTTGTGAGCTAACTAGCTCCATAATTCCTGCTGCTGTTAGCTTGTGAGCTAACTAGCTCTGTTACTCCTTCTGCTGTTAGCTTGTGAGCTATCTAACTCCGTTATTCCTGCTGCTGTTAGCTTGTGAGCTAACTAGCTCCGTTATTCCTGCTGCTGTTAGCTTGTGAGATAACTAGCTCCATATCTCCTGCTGCTGTTAGCTTGTGAGCTAACTAGCTCTGTTACTCCTTCTGCTGTTAGCTTGTGAGCTATCTAACTCCATTATTCCTGCTGCTGTTAGCTTGTGAGCTAACTAGCTCCGTTATTCCTGCTCTTCTTGTCATTTGCTTATATGCTGCAGCTATGCATACAGTAATTATTAAATATTTATTAATTAAATATAATTGGCTATGATAACACTTATGCAGTGGTAGCCAGTTACTTGTTTTAATTACTGATGTCAGTTAACTAATAATATATTGTACATTTTCACTTCTATTGGAAATACGTCTGTACTTGGATTTAAATTATTTTACTTTACATCAGGTATATTTATTTTACTGAACACAGCTGTCTGTAAGTAAAATAAAATAGTAATGCTTAGTAATGTTTAACAAATGTTAATAATGCTTAACAAAGGCATTATTGGTTAATCATTGTTAATACATATTTACAATTTCTACATGTAAGTTGAATTCCAACACACACACACACACACACACACACACACACACACACACACATATATATGAAGCATATGAAGCATAATCACCATCCAGACTAATATTTACCAAAGAAATATTTAATGTTTAAAGTTTACCTAACATTAGTAAAGTATATGATTTATTGTTCATCTTAACAAATGTTTTACTTGTAATGTGAAAATACCATTAATTAATGCCGTAGTTTGGTGTTTAATTAACATTACCTAAGCAATGTTAATGTATTACCTCATGTCTAACTAATGCATTAATTCATGTTAGTGTAAGTGCATTAATGTGAAGTGTTACTATAAAGCATAATAAAAAGTAATTACCTTTGATGAATAGCACACCTTCGTTCTACCGCAGCTTTGAAGTCCAGAAATTTTAACAGTTTGTCCAAAACCCTGGACAAACAATTATGCCCTGGGTGACACAGGGCATAATTTGCCCCGATAAATCGCTTTTTCCACCGTTATCCAGCTCAAAGTAGCTCCACACTTTATTGTTAGAATCCGGAGAGCCCTGACATTTAAAACAAGGCATTAAGAACTTTAAAAATACACAAGAAGCTTTTACATCCCAAAGTTAGCTAATTGCCAGAGCCGCCATCCTAAGGTAAAGTCATGATGAGTAGGGTGTCGAGCTGTACTGTTTACAGACCTGTTTACAGTGTGCGGAAGAGGCTGGCGCAGCACACATGTACCCACAGCACAGCCTCAAAGCCACCGCTTACACAGAGGTATCCTGTGTGTTAAAAAAAGAGAAAGTGTTTACAAAAACAAACAGGAGGAGGGATCAGCTCTGGATAAAGTTCAAAAATGGGGACCAGATGTTGTTATAGTGATTGATATTATCTTTTATGGTAAATGTGACTTTTTCCAAATTGGAGTGTTCAGTTATCAGGTTGTACCAGTGCTTTATTGATAGTTTAGTTTGGTCTTTCCAGTTGAGGAGAATGATTTTGGCCATTGTTATAGAAATAAAGATGAATGTTTGAAGATGTGTTGAGGTTAATTAAGATGAAAAGTCACCAAGCAGGGCTACAGAAGGAGAGAGTGGGATGCCAAGGCTGAGGATCTTGGATAGCTCTCCCATGACCTCCGACCAAAACTGACAAAACTGACAGGGGGGCAGTTCCAGTATGCATGATGGTGGTCGTCTATTGTGCTTGGACAGTGTGTACAGGTCTTGGTGTCAGTGAAGCCCATCAGGTGCATTTTATGGGTAGTGAAATGTATTCTATGTAGTATTTTGTATTGTATTAAATGTATATTAGAATTGGGTGACATTGTGAATGAGTTGTTACAGAATTTTTGCCATTTATTTTCTGTTCGGGTGCCACGGTCTGCAATCCATTTGTCGGATAGTGAAGTAGTGTTGTCATGGTATGCAAAAAGTTTTTAGATTTGGGAGAGTAGTTTCTTGGTTTTGAGTGACTTTATTTTCAGTATTAGGGGAGGGGTTGGTTCTTGGAGGTTTTTGACATCAATTACCTTTTTAATAATCTCTTTAAGCTGTAAGTATTGGAATTGACAGTTTTGTGGTAAGTTGTATGTCACTGAGGAGGTCCCTCAGGCTGTTTATTCCTCTCATTTTCCATGTTGTGAAGATGATGGGTGTATTGTTAATTGTGAACATAGGGTTGTGCCATATAGGGGTGGATTTACATGGGGTGAGTTGTACATTGGGGATTTCATTTGCTTTCCACCAGGCAGAAAGAGTAGTGTCTATTGTCTTATATTTGAAGCATTCATGGGTTCTAATTGATTTACCTATAAAAATGATATCTTGGGTGGTCAGGTTTTTGCTAATGGTTTGTTCTATATCTAGCCAAGCGGAGTTTGAATTGTTGGTTCAATGATGAATATATTGTAATTGATTAGCAAGAAAGTAATGGTAAAAATTTGGGGCATCCAGTCCACCATTCCGTTTTGGTTTTTGAAGAGTGGTTAATTTGATCCTGGGTTTTTTCCTTTCCAGTAAAATTAATTAACTGCTAAGTCCAGAGAGGAAAACGAGCCCAGGGGTGGGTTAAAGGGAGTCATGGCAAAGAGTAGGCCTGTCGCAATAACTATGTTATCGACTTATCATGCGATAATTTTATTAATCACGATAATTTTGCCGACTTTGATAACAGCCGCGTGTTTCTGCATAGATTTGTTTACATGTAAGAGCGAGTCCCGCTTCTCTCTCGCCGGATCTGTCAGACAGCAACATCTATTGGTTAGGAACTGAGTGCACGCAGAGTTTATGCAGCAGTAAGAGTGAGCAGCGACAGTGGGGAGTGTGTGTGTGGGGAGATGTGTTAGCTAGCGAACATATTCGAGGCTAATTGGACTTTCTCAAAACTAAACAGCTTTAGAGAATGTTTAGTCCGGGATGGGCTGTGTTTTAAAACCGCATTCCACGGCTCCGGTGTGGGAGTGTTTTGGCTTTTCTTCAATTTTTTCAATTTTTTCCCCAATTTACACGACCAATTACCCAACCCACTCATTAGGACTCCCCCATCACTAGTAATGCCCCAACACACCAGGAGGGTGAAGACTAACACATGCTTCCTCCGATACATGTAAAGTCAGCCACCGCTACTTTTCGAGCTGCTGCTGATGCAGCAGCCAGCTCGCTTGGAGGAAAGCACAACGGCTCGGCTCCGGTACATCAGCTCACAGACGCCCTGTGCTGTGGACATCACCGCAGGAGTGATGTGGGGAGAGAGCGCCATCTACCCACCCAGAGCGAGCAGGGCCAGTTTTGCTCCCTCTGACGCCGGCAGCTTGATGGCAAAGCTGCATGAGCTGGGGTTCGAACCTGCGACCTCCCGCTCCTTAGACCGCTGGACCACTCGGCGCCATTGAGTGTTTTGGCTAATGTGTGTTTTACAGCATATACATATATGATCAGAAAAAGGAATCTGCAAGTGCCAATGTGTTCAGAGTTTTTAAAAAATAATTAATGTAAATGTTACTTTTATCTATTTGTTGTTACTTTATTTTTTGAATAAGGGTCTGTTTTATATTTAGTGCAGTTTTTCAGAACCTTTATTTGTTCTAGTTATTTAGGATATTAAAATATTTTTATATCTGGAGCCCAATGTCTGCTCTTAATAATATAAAGTTAGTTTAACTGTAATGCTTTAATGGTGTAATAGTATTATGCTAGTATAATTAGTGTGGCACATTGTCTTAAAGCACCTTTATTTTCTATAGTGGCGCTTTAAAATGACAATATTAACGTTTATCGCAATAATTTGTGGAACAATATATTGTCCTGAAAATTGTGTTATCGTGACAGGTCTAGCGAAGAGATACTTCACTTTGGGGAGAATGTTCATTCTAACAGATGCAATACGGCCAATTAGAGATAATGGGAACATATTCCATCATTGGAGACCCTCTTTGATGTTTTGTAGTAGTGGTGTAAAATTTCTTTAATTATGTTGATATATATTCATTCCAAGGTATTTGATGGGTTGAATGTACGTTTGTAAGGCAAATCCCCAACCTCAGCATCCCAATTAATATCAGTAAGAGGCAGAATCTCAGATTTGGAACAATTTATTGAGTAGCCAGAAACCTTACCAAAACTACTGATGAGACTATAGACTGACGGAAGGGAGGTGGAAGGGGCTGTTAGATACAGTAAAATATCATCTGCGTAGCGGATTTTGTGGCAATGCGAATTTGTTTTGATACCTGAGATGTTATTCTGATAATGGGCATCCTTGTCTGGTTCCTCTGTTTAGGGTGAAAGATTTAGATATTATTCCATTGGTGATTTATAGATGCTGATGGTAAGTTACATAAACAATTTAATCCAGTAGGTGAAATGAGGGTCAAAGCCAAAATGGTTAAGGGAGGTAAAGAGAAAGGGCCACCCTACCCTGTCAAACACCTTTTCTGTTAATGCTATGGCTGGATGTTGGATCTTAGTGTATGTTTGTTGTGTGTACAGTTCTGTTATGTTAAATAATCGCCTCATATTTTCTGAGGAGTGTCTCCCTTTGATAAACCCAGTCTGGTCTGGGTGTATAAGTTAAGGAATTACTGATTCTAATCTTAGTGCTAGGTTTTTACTTATGATTTTGGAAAGGATACCCATTCTTCTTTAAAGTATGTGGAAAAATCTGGATCTTTGAGTAGGGATGTATTGAATCTCCATCCGAGTTTGGGTTGGGGTTTAATTTCTGTTGATAATTTAAAAGATATAGGGGCGTGGTCTGATATAATAATGCTATGAATGTCAGGCTCTGTTACTCTATGTATTATTGTGTTGTTTACAAAGAAAAAATCAATACAGGAGTATGTTTTATGATGTGGGGAGTAATGTGTAAATTCTTTGTTATTTAAGTTGTGTAATCTCCAGATATCCGTCATTCCATATTCTGTCATGTATTGTTTAATTGTGGATGAATTGAGAGGTTTATTGGATAATGAATTGAAAGAACGGTCTAGTTCCGGGTTTAATACTGCGCTGAAGTCACCGCCTATTATAATATAGGAATATGGAAATTTGTACAGTTCATGAAAAAGAGAGTGGAAAAATGTGGGAGAATCTGAAATTGGACCATATATACGAGCTATTGGTATATAATCTTTATGAATATTACCATTAATGATGATAAATCGTCCTTCTGGATTAGTGATAGTCAGTGTTGGGCATGTTACTTTAAAAAAATGAGTTAGTTATAGTTACTAGTTACTCCTCCAAAAAAGTAACTAAGTTACTGAGTTACTCCACTATAAAAGTAACTAGTTACTAGTAAAAGTAACTATTGCGTTACTATTGTGTTACGTGCACCTGCACACACACACACAGTTGTCAATTCTTGATTACTTGTGTTTGCACACATACACCACCACCCAAATGTACTTCCATACTCACAGTCTCACACACACAAACACACATCGAATTGGATGATAGAGAGAGAGAGAGAGAGAACGAGAACGAGATAAAGAGAATATAATCCCAGTTAAAGCCATATTGTTATATTGGGGTCTCAGAAGAGTTTACTATCTATATACAGTTTATCCACAGCGAGAGCGACCTTTTTTTCCTTTCTCCCGGTTTTGTTTCAGAACTGGGAGCAGTTTTTTCAGTCGTTCCTGGATTTCACAGGAGAACTGGTCATTTAGTCCATAGTTTGTTCCTTTAAGCTCTTTGCCGCGACAAGTTCTTTTTGTTTGTAATGTTTAAATTTGGTGACGATCGGTCTTGGTCTGTTGCTGTTATTTTTAACTCCAATGCGGGTTGCCCTTAGTGCTCATGATGCACAACCGATAATAGTAGTCATCCAGGAAGTCCAAAGTGTTATCCAGGGTTTAATTGAAGAGGTATTTTTTTACCAGTAGAGTCTTAGTTTGCCGGTGTTTCCTTTTAGCAGCGCCATCTACAACCTCTCTGAGCCTTCTACGTGCTGCATCTTTATGTCTCGTTTTAAACGTCAGGGCTCTCCAGGTTCTGGCGAGGTGTGGAGCTACTTTGAGCCTGGATAACGGTGAAAAAAGTGATTTATCGGGGCAAATTATGCCCTGTATCACCCAGTCTAAAGGGTGTTTGAACAAACTGTTAAACTTTCTGGATCTCAGAAAGCTGTGGGAGATTGGAGGTGTGCTATTCATCAAAGGTAAGTAGTTTTATTAAGTTTTACTACACCAAAAGTGCATTTTACACCAGAGTTCTCCTTTAATCCAAAGTAAATGTTGTGGAAGGACTTAAAGCAAGCAGTTAATGTGGAAAACTCAGCAACAACCCAGAGTTGAAGCTATTCTGAATGGAGGAATGAGCTAAAATTTCTCCAAGCTGGTGTGCAGGACTGATTTACCAGAAAAGTTTAGTTGCAGTTACTTTCCCAAAGGGGCTCACACCAGACACTGAAAGCAAAGGTTTACATATTTTGCCACAGAAATATGTAATATTGGATCGTTTTCTTTAATAAATACATGACCAAGTATAATATTTTTGTATGTTTTTAAACTGTGTTTTTTTTAATTTTAGGAAAAATCTAATATTATTTTAGGTAATATTTTTGCAGAAATATAGAAAATTCTAAAAGGCTCACCAGCTTTCAAGTACCACTGTAGAGTTTAGTTCTGGCCAAAAAAAATCAAGCCTGACCCTACCTCAAGCCTGTGCTTGTTCTGTCCGAGCTTGACCCGGTCCACCCAATCATTATGAGTCTGAGCCGGATTTAAACCCCACATTTTTATTTAGTTAATAGAGCATTAAAACTTTACTAACTACAATTCCCAGTTGTTTGAATGACTGAAACTTCGTTTAGAATAAAGTTAATGTACAGTGCAGCACAGACGAAGCATAGACCTTATTTAGGAAAACTTTTACACATTGCACACTGTGCAATCCCTGTGATAAAGATGTATTTATGCTTACTTGCAGCTTGTGTCAAAAGTTTCCCTTGTCTTGCCTGGTGGCTGTGCATGCATGCCTTTATAATTGAAAAAAAAGTTGGGCTGCTCCTAAACCGGCACATGAAACTTTTGTCTTTAGCCACGCGGAAGGCTGTGGCTTGGTATAAACCAATGCAGATTGAAGGAGCTGGCCTGCGGACACTGTCATTATAACGTTTAATTTATGCTGCTTTTATACGATCACAGTGTGATTTGTTACATTTGGTATATTGTGATTATCACACCATAGCCTTATATAAAAAAAAAAAAACGTATGAGAGGCCTACATCAGAGATCATTCTCATTAGCCTGACCCGATTATAGACTGTATAAAAGTATGGACATACACATTTACTCTCGTTATGGCGTTTTGAAGGGGCCAGAACTGGTGCGGCAGAGATGGGAGACGGGCCGTGTGATTGCCCAAACCCTGCCACCCCATCCCCCCCCTCAATTACTCTCGGTTTCACCGTCATTATCATCAAACAAGTTACGTAACTTAGCTAACCTGAGTTGACTAACCTAGTTAACTAGTTAGCTAGCGTTAAGTACCTAACGCTAGGTTAAAAAACCTAACCTAGATACTAAAATTAGGGAGAAGAACAAAGTATATTTACTAATGAATGGATGGAGGGAAATTATATACTTACCAAAAAAACTGCAGAGAACGTTTCCCCGAGGGTCTGTTACAACAGTTAACTGCTGAACAAGCCATTGCTTTACTTCAGAAATGCAGCCTGTCAATCAGCTTGCCCTCAGCTGTCAATCACCACATTGCCACACCACTTTAAATATCATGGAATAACTTCTATAAAACGCATTAACTGTAAGGAAAACACTGGGGGTTATTAACACAGGAGGGGGGCTTGCAGAATGTACAGAATCCAACTTCAAAAAATAATTCCTAAATGTGTAATTTTAGATTAAAGATTCCGCCATCTCTCATTCAGTTGAATGAAAATAGGCGGGGTTAAAAGTTGTACTGGAGCCAGCCACCTGAGGGCGTAAGAGACGTAGTGGCTTCACTTTTTTTTAACCCCTGTCGTGCTGTCCATACATATATACAGTCTGTGGACCTGACAGAGTTTGAGGAAAGCAGTGGGAAATCTCTGCCTCACCCAGCCAGAGTTTGTGTTGGGCATTGGGTCGCACTCGGGCAGAGAATCTAAACTCTACACCATTGTACATTCATAAGTTTTATGTCTGAAATTAATTTAAAAATGTGATTGTTAGTGACCTCATGTGTCAGCTAGGCCTTTATTATTGTAATATGTTTGATTTTAAATGAAACTGGAAGCACACTGTTTTTAACAGAATGTTTGGAGCTGGACGGGAGTATAACTTCACACGACCCAACGAGAAGGGAGAGTATGAGGTCGCAGAAGGCATCAGCTCTACTGTATTCAGAGCCATTCTGGTACGTGCATATTTCTTTGTCTGTATTGAGGTGTTAAATATCCTGTTTTGGCTGTGTTTACAGCATATTAAGTGTTGAATTAGTCTGCAAACCTCATGACTTCAGCATAAAGGCACTCCTTTTTTCAAGCTGAGTTGCAGTGATTTAAAAAGAAAGCTTGGATTATCAGTAAAGTGTGCTTTTTCTCTTGTTAATTATGGTTTTAATGCTGAAAAGCACATTGTTGCTATTGCATAGCATTTGTAATATCTACCCACCCCCCCACCCATCCAGAAACTAAAACTGAGTCAAAAACTGTGTAAAAGAAAATACACAAAAATGCCATACTGATCAAGCCGAGCATAGTAGCTTGCACTCACAGCTGCAGACACTCGTGAACAGCCAGTGCTCTACTCACTGTGTTCCAGCTATGTATTTCATTGACATGTTTTTTTTATATATATATATATAATTTTATTTTCAAATTTTTCCCATTTTCTCACCAATTTACAAGGCCAATTATCCAACCCACTCATTAGGACTCCCCCTATCAGTAGTAATTCCCCAACACACCAGGAGGGTGAAGACTAACACATGCTTCCTCTGATACGTGTGAAGTCAGCCACCGCTTCTTTTCGAGCTGCTGCTGATGCAGCATTACCTAGCAGCCAGCGCACTTGGAGGAAAGCGCAGCGGCTCGGCTCCGGTACATCAGCTCACAGACTCCCTGTGCTGCGGACATTACTGTAGAAGTGATGTGGGGAGAGAGCGCCATCTACCCACCCAGAGGGAGCAGGGCCAATTTTACTCCCTCTGAGTGCCGGCAACTTGATAGCAAAGCTGCAAGAGCTGGGGTTCGAACCTGCGACCTTCCGCTCATAGTGGCAGCGATTTAGACCGCTGGACCTCTCTGCGCCAAAAATTTACATTTTTGAACAAGTAACTGCAACTCACTGTAGCCAAGGAGCATCTACAAAGAGCCTCACACTGATGCTGTAAAACTCCTGCTTGTAATTACTTTGACTGTCAGAACCTGTTAAATCATCCGATTACGTACACTCTATAGTACGCACAAGGGGTGGGGGGAGATTTGTATGTCCCCTGCACTTTTTCAAAAGACAGTTTTTGGTGGAAACAAGAGCGTATCTCACAATTAAAGCATTGATTGATTGTTTTGCTCTTGTTGCTAAATACAATCACTGCAATTCAGTGGAAAATGACACCTTGTTTCTGTTGTGTTTTTTTCTTTGTGTTTGATCGTTTTCTATATGAATTTTGTATGCATGTTGGATTTTTGGTCTCATTTAAGGAGTATTACAACCTAGGTTGGCTCGTTTTTAAAATGGTTGTAACAAAGGGAACAGAATGGAAGTGAGGAGACCAGAATTAGACATTAAAAAATCAGTGATTGTTTATTTTAAAACTGACAAACAACATTAATCTCCAAACAGTACACCCGTGGCCTAGGGGTTTTAAGGCCTAAGAGGAGCCAATGGTGACAGTGCCAAAGAAAGGAAAGAAACAAATCATACTTATAATGTAAACTAATTATCCTAAACAAAAGAACAAAAAAAGTCTACTACTTAAGCTAACAACATGAGTACAAAAGGGGCATCTGCTTCTCAAATTGGTTTATGTGTGTTAAACAAAGACATGCTAAACATGTGATCAAAGGAGAGACTGAAAGACATTCTCCAAAGGCTGACTAGAATCAGAAGAAAAAACATGGCAATGGTGGTGGTAGCAGGGGAACCAGGAGCACATACAGTAGACTTCCTGTATGAGCACTAGCCACAATCTGCAGAAAGACATGCAACACACACCCACACACAGAGGGAGAGCACACCGAGAACATACCCAGCACCCTTGGGCTAGACTTGCATGTAACAAGGAGCTACATCATGTTACCAGTTTGCATAAAGGCTGTTGTTTCAGAACAAATGAAGCATATTGGTTTTGTGGTTCTCTCAGACTGACTAATTCTAGATTTTTCTGTCCATTCTTTCTACTGCTGCAGATTAAGTCCATATTGCATAAGAATGGTTTACTTACAAGCACCAAATTAAATTGTATTGACTGAAAATTTGAAATATGTTGTGATATAAATCTTGTCCGCACTGTCCAGCACTACTTTTGTATAAATGCAGTAAATTGTGCATAAGAACATTTGAGACAAATTATGTAGTTTCTGTTATTCTCCAGACTGCTCTTTCTATGAGTACTGTTGATGATGCACAGCACTCCTTATATCATTCTTACATTCAGACAATATGCATTAGTAGCGGTAGATTAATAAAAAATGCAAACTAAATGCAACACTTGTTTAAATACCGTAATTTTTATTTAAAATGTGCTGTAACAGTTAACAGGGTAAATTTAATTGTCTGTTATGAAAAATGTAATTAAGTCTGTTTAAGTAGTATTTGAATCAACAGTATTATTAGAGCTGCATATCCTTTATCACAATAAACTAGTATGTCATATTTCCAAGCTATAGCTAAGCTTTACTATGATCTTAAGATTTTAAACGTGATGTGAAGTATTTTTGTCACGTAGTAATTGTTAAAGGTGTAACGAGCGAGCAGATGGGAGGCGGACGTAAACACGGGTAAGACAGACTTTATTAAATAACAAATAAACAAATAAACAAAGGGGAATAACGAATAAATATATATACATAAACAAACAGGGAAAACCAACACAGAGCTAAGCTAAACAGATAAGTACAAACAAAGCTAGGGATATATATACAAAGGATAAATACGAAAATATATACAAAATAAACAAAGAAACGAACAGGAAATAAACGTGACTAGAAATAACGTGAAAGACAATAAACAAGAGGCAGTAAATATGAAACGTAGAGAAAGCAATAACGTGACGTGACAAAACAACAGGGGAAGGTGCAAAGACCGACAGCAAACGTAGATTAACAGGTACTATTTATACTAAACATGAAACAATGAACACCTGGGGAGACAGGTAACGAGGGGCGGAGCTACAAATTAGACACACGTGATGGAAAAGTACTAGAGAAACACACTAGGAAACGGGGAAAACACAGGAAAACATAGCGAGGACGTAACAGAAGCCCCTCCCTAAACGCGCAGCTCCCGAGGCGCGTAAAAACGAACCCCGGGGGCCGGCGGCGGGGAGAGGCCGGGAAACACAAGAGACGAGACCGGGGACTTGACTTGAGACAAAACAGGAGATGGGACAGAAGACTTGACAAAGAAAGGAGACGGAACAGGGGACGTGACTGGAGACTGGACATTAGACTGTACACTGGACGAGACACGAGACTGGACGGGGAACTGGACAGGGGACGATGACTGGACGTGAGACATGACAGGTGACTGGACAGGACTAGACATGGGAACGGGAACGAAAACATTGACAGGAACAGACACGAAAACGGTGACAGAAACAGGCACAGACAAACCAGACAGGACAGGAACCGGAACATAGACAGACACGGGGACCAGAACAGGAAGTGACATGGGAACCAGAACCACTTGGGGATGCCCAGGACTGGCTAAAGTCTGTGGGGTAGTCCATGGAGCCAGCCTGGGCAAAGTTCTTGGGCTGGAGTCCGGGGGCCTTGGGGTAGACCTGGGCACACGAGGCTTGGGGCAAAACTTAGTCCTGGGTGCCGGGATGGGCTTGGGTGTGGTGACGGGCCTCGCTGGCGACGCGACGGCTTGGGCAGCAGAAGCTGGAGGCGCGGCGACTCGGGCAGCAGGAGCTGGCGGTGCGCGACTCGGGCAGCAGGAGCTGGTGGTGCGGCGTCTCGGGCAGCGGGAGCTGGCGGCGCGGCGTCTCGGGCAGCAGGAGCTGACGGCGCGGCGACTAGAGCAGCTGGGGCTGGTGGCGTGACGACGAGCATCGCTGGCGTCGGCGCTGGAGCGGTAGGCACCGCTGGCATAGGAGCATGGACGGTGGGCACTGCTGGCATCGGCACATGGGCAGTGGACACCGCTGGCACAGGAACATGGACGATGGGCACCGCTGGCATCGGCACATGGGCGGTGGGCACCGCTGGCACAGGAACATGGACGGTGTCTGGCACCGCTGGCATCGTAGCAGGAGCGGTGGGCATCGTAGCAGGAGCGGTGGGCACCGCTGGCATCGTAGCAGGAGCGGTGGGCACCGCTGGCACAGGAACATTGGCGGTGGGCACCGCTGGCACAGGAACATTGGCGGTGGGCACCGCTGGCACAGGAACATTGGCGGTGGGCACCTCTGGCACAGGAACATAGGCGGTGGGCACCGCTGGCACAGGAACATGGACGGTGTCTGGCACCGCTGGCATCGTAGCAGGAGCGGTGGGCATCGCTGGCATCGTAGCAGGAGCGGTGGGCACCGCTGGCACAGGAACATAGGCGCTGGGCACTGCTGGCACAGGAACATGGACGGTGTCTGGCACCGCTGGCATCGTAGAAGGAGCGGTGGGCATCGCTGGCATCGTAGCAGGAGCGGTGGGCACCGCTGGCATCGTAGCAGGAGCGGTGGGCACCGCTGGCACAGGAACATTGGCGGTGGGCACCGCTGGCACAGGAACGTTGGCGGTGGGCACCGCTGGCACAGGAACATTGGCGGTGGGCACCGCTGGCACAGGAACACTCACGTGAACAAACTTGGACCCTTGGGCAGTAGGTGTCTGTGTGGAGGCTTGGGCTGCTGAAGAGAGCACGGAGACTTGACTTAATTTCACCGCAGCGTATTCAGGTTCCGGGGTGGCAGTAGCAGTACAGTGTAGCGCCGTTGTCATGGGAACCCCGGAGCGAAGATCTGCTGCCGCTGCGGGTGACTGGAAGCGCTGCTCGGCGGCCGCCGTGGAAGCTGGGTCTGCAGCCGTAGAAGATGCGGGCGCCGTAGCAGCCAGAGAAACTTGACCCGTGGAAGCAGGAGATGCTAACTGCGTTAGCCGCGTAGCCGTGGGGATGCCTGGAGCTGCAGCCGCTGGAGATGCTAGCTGAGTTAGCCGGGTAGCCGTGGGGATGCCTGGAGCTGCAGCCGCTGGAGATGCTAGCTGCGTAGCCGTGGGGATGCCTGGAGCAGCAGCCGCTGGAGATGCTAGCTGCGTTAGCCGCGTAGCCGTGGGGATGCCTGGAGCTGCAGCCGCTGGAGATGCTAGCTGCGTAGCCGCCGTGACGGAGCGCGCCATGGGAGGCGGGCCCACGGAAGACGGCGTCTTGAAAGCCGGCGCCGCTGAAGATCGCTCCAGGACGTAGGCGGCCTCCTCCCGGAGACACGGAGGACATCTGAGAGCCGGAAGGATTAACTCATCCTCCGAACTAGACGCAGCTGCGAGGAGGTCCACGTAATCCCAGAAGTAGGGATCCTCACAGCCTGCGTTTCTGCCCGCCTCGTGTCCCCCGAGGCCGATAGCCCCAACGGTTAGCCCCCCCCCCCAAGAAAATCCTCCGAATTTTGGGACCTCTTAGAACGCCTAGCCCGAGGCCTTCTCCGGCCTCGAGGCCTCGGGTTTTCCTGCGCCGAGGTCCCAAAGGGGGCATGACGGATGGCCAGCCCGGATCCAACCCAAGGGTGTCCCGCATAAACGTCCATGGCGGTCGGTCTTTCTGTAACGCGCGAGCAGATGGGAGGCGGACGTAAACGCGGGTAAGACAGACTTTATTAAATAACAAATAAACAAATAAACAAACAGGGGAATAACGAATAAATATATATACATAAACAAACAGGGAAAACCAACACAGAGCTAAGCTAAACAGATAAGTACAAACAAAGCTAGGGATATATATACAAAGGATAAATACGAAAATATATACAAAATAAACAAAGAAACGAACAGGAAATAAACGTGACTAGAAATAACGTGAAAGACAATAAACAAGAGGCAGTAAATATGAAACGTAGAGAAAGCAATAACGTGACATGACAAAACAACAGGGGAAGGTGCAAAGACCGACAGCAAACGTAGATTAACAGGTACTATTTATACTAAACATGAAACAATGAACACCTGGGGAGACAGGTAACGAGGGGCGGAGCTACAAATTAGACACACGTGATGGAAAAGTACTAGAGAAACACACTAGGAAACGGGGAAAACACAGGAAAACATAGCGAGGGCGTAACAAAAGGTCTCATTCCATCGTTTTTAAATACATTTTAAACAGTCTAGTTGTGGTCTCTAATATGAACGAATGCCATGTGAGTTAATTTTTGTTTTATTTAGCCCTGCTTTAGATCACTGAATTACAGGTGTCTGCAGAAAGACAGGTTTTAGCTGCTGCTCATGAATATTCATACATGCAAATATATCTCCTCTGATTGGCTAACAGCACTACAGCAGAGAACGCCTACTTGCTGTTCTACTCGCTGTTTTTGTGATTTTGTGTTTTTGTAAAACACATTTTAAGCTCAGTTAATTACGGAACTTTGAAAATATTTCAAATGAAGTAATTCCAGGATGAGGTTCAGAGCACTGGGGAAAAAATGGACACGTCAGTGGCAAGTGCATGGCTTAAAACCTATGCTGCAGAAATGCATAGCCCCTTCCCTGAGCTTCTGTATTGTAAAGGACGTGCTCAGTATTGTTTGTGCATCTAAGCAGTCTCCGTTTAGCAGGTTTTGAATGCAGCAGTGTGAGCAAGGGGAGGGGCAACATTGTGTAGATGACGAGCCATTTGCTTTGCTTGTGTGTGTGTGCGCGCGTGCGTGCATGCTTGTGAGTGCAATACCACTGCAGTAATGGCTGCCTGCTTGTTTTCCCCCTGTGACGCTCTCTTTTTTTTTTTTTACATGAAAGGATTACTACAAATCGGGGATAATCCGCTGCCCTGATGGGATCTCCATTCCTGAGCTGAGGGAGGCATGTGACTACCTCTGCATCTCCTTCGACTACAGCACCATCAAGTGCAGGGACCTGAGTGAGTATTTGTTAACATTCATTGAAAATCAAGCAATGTTCTGCAAATTTCTGGCTGTGCAGATTGTCAGCAGTTCCATTTATTAACGTTGTGCCTTGTATGTCTGTGTCCAGTGGATGACTCCTGTAGAGAATGGAAGTAGGTCAATAGTTTCTGGTGTGCTTGTCAAACATAGGTCACTGGAGACAGCAGATATTGATCCGATTGTCTTGCATGTTCATTAAGGCTTGCTAAAATATGCTCCTATTGTTAATTTTCACATTTCAAAACAAGATTGAAAATTTGTTGGAGTAATGCTATTATGTAATACCTTTGTTTAAAAAATCTGACTTGCATATACTGCATAATGCACAGTGATAACAATAATGACAATCAAGCTGGTTTTGCATTTTTTATTGGAAAAAGAATTATGGACAATTGATTAGATTTAACTAAATTAAAAACCTGGAACACTTCATTGCCTGCTATCCTTGGTGTCAAAATCTTTCACGTGTTGAGAAGGAATAGCAACTTTATGAAGTGGAAAATGCTTTACCGTCCTACTTTTTTTAAAATGTGCTGCACGGCATGCATACTACACACACATAGTGCTGCGTACACATGCTACGCTGCTATTAAGTATATGTAAAGAGCGAGAGAGAGAGAGAGAGTAAAGGACACAGCGAGCGAGAGAGAGGGACTGAAACATAACGCGCGCGTGAGAGAGAGAGAGCACCTGTAACATAGCGAGAGAGAGATGAATAAAACAGTGATTAAACAACTTCAACTTATGCAAGTGTCCACTCAGGCTCACTCACCTGGTGGAGTGAAAATCATGTTTCTGTTTCCGGAGGTGTCATAAAGCAAATTTGTAACAGATGTAGGGCCTAGAAAAGAGGCACCCTAGAACAGCTCTGTGATGCATTTGTTTTCACGGTCCGGTAAACATTTTTATTGTAATTAAATACAAAATGCAAGATATTATTTGTCTGTTTTAATAAGCAACATTTTTAATAAAATTTAATATTATTTTTATTTTATGTACTCATTCTCATATTTAAAATACCTAATACAGATAAGATCGAATAAATAATACATATATATTAAATATAAATATACAATATATATGTGTATATATATATATATATATATATATATATATATATATATATATATATATATATATATATATATATATATATATATAAATTTACAATATATATTGTGGTAGGCCCCTGGGGTTAGGGGCGTGACCACTGTGACCCGGAAGGAGGAAGCACACAGAGAACACAGACACGGGGAGTAAATGAAACTCAAAGCATACCTTTATTCGGCTTTTAAATGCCCTCCACCACACCCAAAAACAACTCAAAAGAACATAGCCCAATGGGGCTCTAGAGTCTGTAGAAATGTTTAGTGGTCGTTTAAGTTAAAGGTCCGTGCAGCCTCAGCCCTCAGCTCCCCAGTCAAAGTCCTTTCCTTCAGTGGGCTGAGGCTGAGTTTTATACCTGTCCCAGCCGGCTGCTTAATCAGTCCGGATGCGAGCCAGCTGGGACACATTGGGCTGTGTCCAGCTCACGCTCAACCCCTTTCAGTTCTGATACTTTTGGGGCGTGGGGCGGACCCACGATTCCCGCACCTCCTCACGCCACAATATAAATATATATATACAATAATATATACAATATATATTATAATAATAATCATTATAATAATAATTATTATTATTATTCACTCTTATTGGTATAAGATATTTAAAAATTGTTCTTTTTGTATTTAATTACAATAAAAATGTTTAAAGTTTAATGTTTAATGTTTAATTGTGAAAACAAATGCATCACAGAGCTGTTCTAGGGTGCCTGATCACAAAATCAAACAAACATCCTTAGAAAGCGTTTCAGAGAAAAAGTATCAGAACTGAAAGGGGTTGAGCGTGAGCTGGAGTGTGAATCAGAATAACTTAGGAAAATGGCCTAGTGTGTGTTTGTGTGTGCGCGTGCGCATGTGAGCGTGTATTGTATTATGCTGTTGTCAGTGTTTGAATTTAGTTTTGTATTGTCTGTCTTGTGCATTCACATCTGAAGTTTTCAAGCAGCTAGATTAAACGTAAATAAACAATCTTTTTTATTTTAATGTGTATGATCTTGCGAGTTGGTCTTAATTTTATTTGAAAAGGGTATTAAAAAGTCTTAAAATGTCTTAATTGTCAGTTGGTCAAACTTGTAGTCACCCTGTAGCATATACTTTTAATTTTCTTTGCCCACTCTGTGTTTTCTACATAGTTATATGGAACAAAAAGTGCACATCAAAATTCATACACTTTTTCACACAGGGCTAGATTGGTTAAAATGTTTTTTTCCTTTAATAAATAAAATAATTTAAAAAGTGCTTTTTATATTTATTCAGGTTATAAAATATCTGATATTGTCTGATATTGAGCTTGTCTGATATAAAAGTTCATTTGTTAATTGAAAAAAATCAGTATGACAAAAAAGCAAAACCATGAAATCTGTATTGGGTCAAATACTGTGTGTGTGTGTGTGTGTTTGTGTGTGTGTGTGTGTGTGTGTATATATATATATATATATATATATATATATATATATATATATATATACACACATATATATATACACACATATATATACACACACAGGGGTTGGACAATGAAACTGAAACACCTGGTTTTAGACCACAATAATTTATTGTCCCGAGGGACAGTTCTTGTGGAAAAGAGGGGAGTTGAGGTGCACATTGAATTCTTGGGTTTTGGGTGCTTGGCTGACTCTAAAGCGCTGACTCAACTCTCGGTCATTCTGGATCTCAGGGTGGGGCTGGTGACGCCATGGGTCCTGCATTGTTTAATATCACAATATATATCACTGAAAACAAAAACAATGCAATGTGATTATATATATATAGTTTTCACACCTACAGGGGTTTGAGAGTGTGGGAGGTTTCATGGCTAAATTGGAGCAGCCTTGTGGCCAATCTTCAGTAATTGCACATTACACCAGTAAGAGCAGAGTGTGAAGGTTCAATTAGCAGGGTAAGAGAACAGTTTTGCTCTAAATATTGCAATGCACACAACATTATGTGTGACATACCAGAGTTCAAAAGAGGACGTCTTGCTGGCACATCTGTGACCAAGAGAGCAAGTATTTGTGATGTATCAATAGCCACGGTACCCAGGCTAATGTCAGCATACCACCAGGAAGGACCAAACACATTCAACAGGATTAACTGTGGACGCAAGAGGTAGCTGTCTGAAAGGGATGTTCGGGTGCTAACCCGGATTGTATCCAAAAAACTTAAAAATCACGGCAGAATTTAATGTGCACCTTAACTCTACTGTTTCCACCAGAACTGTCTGTCGGGTAAATTATTTTAGTCTAAAACCAGGTGTTTCAGGTTCATTGTCCAACCCCTGTAGTTTCTATGGTCTGGATGAGTTGAGGAATTTGTTTATGTGGAGTGTTTTCTCCCTCTGTTTGGTTTGGTTTCACACAGGCATAAACCTACTAAATGTTCCAAAATGTGCACAAAAAAAAAGGTGCGAGAACATTGTCCCCTCTGATTGGTCAGAGCTTTCTGGTGCGGGAGTGAGAAAGTAAATATAGTGAGAAGATTCTGTGTTGTACCATGTATATCTGTGCAGCTTTCTGCTTTAACCTTGAAAATTTGTCACTGTGCTTTCAAATCGTTTTCAATAGAATGTGCGCAAATGTTCACACAGTAAATGATAGGGGTGTCACGATTCTCTAAATCCTCGATTCGATTTCATTTTCGATTTGAGGGTCACGATTCGATTCGATTCTCGATTTTCTTGGTTTTTTTTCTTGTTATTATTTTATGCCTCATAAAATTTAAATAATATATTTATTATTATTATTATTATTATTATTATTATTATAAATATTATAAATATTATTATTATTATTTATTAAGATATATATGGTAATGCCATCTAGTGACTTTTTTTGGTAGCAACAGTGTGCACTATTAAAACAAGCAGTTTATCAGAGCTGTGTGTGGATGGCTGGTGAAACTGCTCATTACATGAAGCTGCAGTTCTTCATCCAACCACTAGCAGCAGCAGCACAAGCCCCGCTCTCTTCACTCAGTCACTACTTCAGTACAGCCCAGCCACGGGCTACAGGGCTCAGCCAGTCCGTTTTTACTGTTTCTGTAAACAAATAAAGGTTTTAACCCCACTAACCGGATAATACAGCTCACTACAGTTCATCTTTCAGCCCAAGCAGCTAACAGCAGCAGGTTAGAACAGCCGACACGGAGGCACTGCTCGGATTACATTTTAAACAGGTCAGTTAGCGCGCTGCTAACCTCAGGATGTTTATAACTACGGAGTTTAGTGGACACACCACGGCCGCCAGGTAAGTCTTTTAAAGGCTACTGAAGACTATTAAAGGCTATTAGAGTGTAACCCCTGGCTCCCAGGGGTTACAAGAGGTTATTGAAAGCATTATTGGGGGGCAGAAATCAGTACAGGCTGGTTAGATAAGTGATGTGGGTATTGTCTTATAAATATTTACACATAACTTATATCTCTCCTGAAAAGCTTTTATTTTAGTCAGAAACACGCTTGTGTTTACTTTATCTGAGAGAAAGATGTTTTTTTAATTCAATGGAAAGCAACAGGTGTAGTCAATTATAAGTTTAAGATTTTTAATCCACCTCACTGTGATCTATAGTCAGTGTTCTCAAGTCACACTGACACACGCATTTCAGCGAGTTCACACGCTCTCACCTGCGCGCACCCACCCCTCCGTTAGATACAGATACAAAACCTGCGCGCCCAACCCCCGCCCCCCCTCCCCCGTTGGACAGATAAAAACAGTGATCACACTCCCGCCGACTGCGCTCATGCAGTGGCTATCTCTATTTAAATGAATAGGATGCGCTGTGTTGGTGCCGCGCCATTTGCGTAGCGCGCTGCGCTATTTGCGTAGCGCGCGCGGGAGGGATCGTCGATCCTCTTTTTGACTTCGATACTCGAGATCGTGACCTCATTTCGATTCGATTTCGATAAAATATCGAGATCGTGACACCCCTAGTAAATGAGGCATTAATGTAGCCAAATGAAGGACAAAAGTTTCGTCAATATGAAAAAAAGTATGGAAACTGAAAGTTTAGGTATTAAGGTTGAACTTTGAAAAATACAAAAATATTTTTAAAATAAAAAAAAAGTGTATCAAATATTTTTCACCAACTCTGAAATTGTTTAAAACTATTTTTGTTTTTTTTATTAATTTTTTTTCTTGTGTATTTTGATATTTAAGATATTTTATTTTCAGGGTTCAAATCTTTTTTCACTTTCAGTTTTTAAGTTTTAGAGTTTCGGCCTCAATCTTGTGTGGGGGCTTGGGATCAAAGGAAAGGGGCGTGGTAGTTACAGCATAGCAAAAACAGTTAAGGACCTATGCAGGAGGACCTTGTCAATGTGCCTGTGTAAAATACATGTTGCGCAGCATGGCTCAGATGGGCTCCATTTGTTCGCATTTGCACTCGTTTGTTCGGGTCTGCAAATGTTTACTTTGGTTGTGAAATAGTGTCTGCTTAATCACTTAAATTAAAGTCAAAATGGGTTTAAATGCTCATTAAAAACATACAATTATTAGATTTGGCTCCGTGTAACAGACTGAGCTAAACTGTTCTAGTGGATTAAACCATACCATTTATATAAAGTTACATTATTGTGTTAGGCCTCCAGAGAGCATGGTGTATTGGGATTGTCTTTTCTCCTCACACTCGCTTAATTAGGTAAATGCAACTACATTACATGGCGCAGCCAGTCTGTGGTATTATTTTATATCAACTTTGATACTATAATTGTACCTTGGAAAATGTTTCCCCCTTTATTGAGGTTGGAGTGCATTTACTTCTTACTTCTTACTGGAGTGGATTTAAGGTACAGTAATGATGCTGTTAAACTATATCTGCTAACATTTCACCCAGTAACTTTATAACTAGCTACATCATTTTTACACTGAAAACACAGGGAAAACATGTTTAACCAGAGTATGAGAAAAGTGCTTCTCAGGTGTGCATAGGGAGCAGGTGTGTTTAGTTTTGTAGTACAGCTCTCTCACACACATACTGGTCACTGGAAGTTCCAACATGGCACCTCATGGCAAATTGTTGCGCTACATGAAGATGGCCAAGGCTACAAGAAGTTTGCCAACACCCTGAAACTGAGCAGCAGCAAAGTGGCCAAGATCATACAGCGTTTTAAAAGAGCAGGGTCCATTCAGAACAGACCTTGCGTTGGTCGCCCAAAGAAGCTAAGTGCACAGTTGTTATACACTGTTTAACCTGAAAAAAAAACATTTGATACACTTATTTTTATTTTAAATATATTTTTGTACTTAACAATCTTAATACTTAAACTTTCAGTTTCCATACTTTTTTTTTATTGGCCAAACTTGTATAGCAGTGAAGGCAGCACAGACAGTTTATTCATAGCAGTATATTATCTGGCTAATATATCAGATTAAACTGCACCTTTAGCAGTTTAGCTCAATTAAAAAAGAAGTATATTTGATAGCTGGGTCGGATCGAGACCAGATCCCGTTCTCACCACATTCAATCTGCCCCAAAAAGAAATCTGCACATTGGGCGGAGGCAGGGCAAATTATGGAATAAATTAGAATCAACCTTGGTGGCGTAAATAACTGCGATAAAAGAAATAATACCGCATTACCGATTCCATAAGGTTGGTAGAAAACTAAAAGAGGCTGGGCATTTTGTATAGCCTTCACCTTTATTTTTTTTAGTAACAATGGAACCTCTTTATAAACATGTTTTGTTTTACACTCATGTTTAAACAAGTTTACAGTAGGCAACAAAATACTAAAATAAATAATACACATTTCAGAAATTGCAGCCTATGGCAACACAGATCTGCACATCATCTCCTGGTGTGCAAATGTAAAATAAAATATAGCCGCAAGCGGCAATCATCGGGTTCAAGCACCAACTTGCACAATGGTGCCTACTGGAGCATTGAATGGTGATGTGTAAGAAGGCTAATATGATTGGAGATGCCCTGTCACATTTAGAAATTATCAAGTTTTTCACCTGTTATTAATGTTGAGCAGAGGCCTTTCAACCTGATCAGTGCTTAAATTCACATGTAAATCTAGTGAACTTTGTAGGATATTCATTAAGTGAGTTAGAACTAGTCAATAGGTGTCTACATGTTATTGGTATTGATCAGGTGGCTTCAACCAGAATGTTCACAAAGTGGTATTCAGATTGACCTTTGAACCTTTGCAGAACAAGCTGAAATGTTTGACCAAACAAGTTTAAATTAACACAAAGGAGTGAATGTTCTGATATGACATGTAATTACGAAGTTATTATAAATCTAGTTCTGAATTAAATGGCGCTTCATCAAGCACCAACTAGCACAATGGTGCCTACTAGAGCATAGGATGGTGATGTGTAAGAAGGTCTAACACAATTGGAGACATTCTGTCACATTTAAAATGATCAAAAGTCTTTCACCTGTTATTAATGTTGAGAAGAGGCACAAAGGAGTGAATGTTCTGATATGACATGTAATGTCAAGTTATTCTTAATCTAGTTCTGTATTAAATGGCGCTTCATCAGAGTGATATTGTACAGAGGTCTTTAACATTGTGAGATTACAGCAAATACTGCAGAGTTACAGCAATTTAGGTTAGAAATTCCAAGGACGCACAGATTGCTTGATGCCTGGAGAGTATTGTATGTGAAATTTTCACAAATGTTTTTAATGAACATTTACCTAGAGACTCTACAGTGTGCAGCAAGACTGAAATGGAGGTGATAGGCCAAATATCCAGAGAGTAGTTTCAATATAGCTATTTTCAAACAATTAGCAATTATGAATGAACAAAGCACTTTTTAAACATAGTTGTATTGAGAAATTTGTCAGAGCCACTGTACTAAATATGGCAAAAACAATTAGATGTCAAAATAGTACAGCATGATTGACATATACTTGTTTTTTTGGAACAGCGCCCCCCAGTGGGCGGATTGTTTCAGCACTTTGCAGGTCACTACAGTGTCTCCACCTGAACATAACTGCCAAATATCATCCAGATTGGGCAACATTCAGCCTGCCAAAATGTCTGCTGAATGCTGATTGGCTGATGGTGTTCAGCCATGTTGATTGATTAAGTTGCCCTTTGAACATCCTTTAGAGGCTGTATGATAGATTCTGCATGCAAAGTTTCAACTTGCTAGGTTGCACAGTTGCTGAGAAACAGTGCTCCAAATTTACCTCTTGAAGTGAATGGGGCATATATCCGGAAGGACTAATTTGCATATGGCGGCCATATTGTTTACATATTTCAACTTTTTCTTAATGAATATTGAAGCGCATGCTCTCACGAGTGTTTTGATACCAAACATGCCAGGATTGGTCAAAATTCCTAGGACTAGTTTGCAAAAGTAGGTTTTGCATATTATGCAAATTAGCACAAAATCTATATAGACGGAAGTGCATGGTCCAAATTGGAAAGTTGTTGGTATTGACCCAAGGAATCCATCAAAAAAAGAATTTTGAATGTAGGTCTTATGGTTTTTGAGTTATTGAGAAAATTGTGAAAAATGAATTTCCTTGTTTATAGCGCCACCACTTGACCAATCGGTGCCATTTTTGTTGTCCACCGAGATGCACTGATCCTACATCTACCTACCAAGTTTCATTTCTCTATGATTTACGGTTTAGGCTGCACAACTGTTTTTACAGGAGAAAAAGAATAATAATAATAAGAAGAAGAAGAAGAAGAAAAATCTTAGCAAAAACAATAGGGTTCTACGCACCTTCAGTGCTTGAACCCTAATAAAACATAAGATAAAGTAAAACTTTATTTAGGAGCTAAGAATTATTATTGTAAACTAAGTAACTCCTGCCATACAAATGTAAAATAAAATAAAATAGAACAATCACATTTGTTATTATCCTTAACAGACTACTGTAATGACATTTTAAGGTCACTCATTCATTATATTTTCAGGGTTTTATACATTATTAGTAGTGAGGGTAGATCTTATGTCAGTAATTTTTCCCGGCTGTCGACAAAACCCTCTTGCTGGACTGAGCTGGCAGGTATAGCCAGGTAACAGTGTGACAACCTAGCCAAATTTGTTCCCACAAACATAGCCCTACAGCCCTATTTGTTCCTACAACCGCCGTGCAGTGCCGACACACATCCTTGTTCGCTCCACCACTCGCTCACCTGCCCTGTTGTAGTTCACAGGATAGTAACCCAAAGTATTCCCACACAGTTGATTTAAAGGTGAGTCCTCTAGCTCTAGCTGTGTTTTTTCCACTCTTTGGTGCACTGTTTCCAGTCGCCATACTCAGCCCATGTGCTCAGAGCCAAACTTCTCAGGGCAGGCGATGAGTTGCAAATATCAACAGTGCTACAGCTACTCTTTCCGGGTGCAACACTCCTGTGAACATTATTTCCGCATTACGTTCATTTGTTCTACAAGACAGCCTGCACTCGTGTATTCTGCATGTGTTTGCGCGAACCGAAACGTGACCACTGTACCATAACTGTTTGTAAAGTATACAGTGTTAGTTTTCTGCCACACACAGTGCTTTGCATTTACAGTTGTGGTCAAAAGTTTACATACACTTGTAAAAAAACATAATGTTATGGCTGTCTTGAGTTTTCAATAAGTTCTACAACTCTTATTTTTCTGTGATAGAGTGATCGGAACACATACATGTTTGTCACAAAAAACAGTCATAAAATTTGGTTCTTTCATAAATTTATTATGGGTCTGCTGAAAATGTCACCAAATCTGCTGGGTCAAAAATATACATACAGCAACAAAATTTGTCAATTTTGGTGATGTAGCGAGTTGTGTCAATCAAATTAGCTTCATGTCATGGCCTCTTCACTTCTTGTAAGTGATTCTGATTGACTACAGCTGTTGATTTCTCATGAGCCCATTTAAATAGGGCTCATTTGACCCAGTGATTAGACTCAGCTACAAAAGCTACAATGGGAAAGTCAAAGGAACTCAGTGTGGATCTGAAAAAGCGAATTATTGACTTGAACAAGTCAGGGAAGTCACTTGGAGCCATTTCAAAGCAGCTACAGGTCCCAAGAGCAACTGTGCAGACAATTATACGCAAGTATAAAGTGCATGGAACAGTTGTGTCACTGCCACGATCAGGAAGAAAACGCAAGCTATCACATGCTGCCGAGAGGAGATTGGTCAGGATGGTCAAGAGTCAACCAAGAATCACCAAGAAGCAGGTCTGCAAGGATTTGGAAGCTGATGGAACACAGGTGTCAGTCTCCACAGTCAAGCGTGTTTTACATCGCCATGGACTGAGAGGCTGCCGTGCAAGAAAGAAGCCCTTGCTCCAGAAAAGGCACCTTAAGACTCGGCTGAAGTTTGCTGCTGATCACATGGACAAAGATAAAACCTTCTGGAGGAAAGTTCTCTGGTCAGACGAAACAAAAATTGAGCTGTTTGGCCACAACACCCAGCAATATGTTTGGAGGAGAAAAGGTGAGGCCTTTAATCCCAGGAACACCATGCCTACTGTCAAGCATGGTGGTGGTAGTATTATGCTCTGGGGATGTTTTGCTGCCAGTGGAACTGGTTCTTTGCAGAAAGTAAATGGGATAATGAAGAAGTTGGATTACCTCCAAATTCTGCAGGAAAACTTAAAACCATCAGCCCGAAGGTTGGGTCTTGGGCGCAGTTGGGTGTTCCAACAAGACAATGACCCAAAACACACATCAAAAGTGGTAAAGGAATGGCTAAACCAGGCTAGAATTAAGGTTTTAGAATGGCCTTCCAAAAGTCCTGACTTAAACCCCATTGAGAACATGTGGACAGTGCTAAAGAAACGGGTTCATGCAAGAAAACCATCACATTTAGCTGAACTGCACCAATTCTGTCAAGAAGAGTGGTCAAACATTCGACCTGAAGCTTGCCAGGAGCTTGTGGATGGTTACCAAAAGCGCCTAGTTGCCGTGAAAATGGCCAAGGGACATGTAACCAAATACTAATGTTGCTGTATGTATATTTTTGACCCAGCAGATTTGGTGACATTTTCAGCAGACCCATAATAAATTTATGAAAGAACCAAATTTTATGACTGTTTTTTGTGACAAACATGTATGTGTTCCGATCACTCTATCACAGAAAAATAAGAGTTGTAGAACTTATTGAAAACTCAAGACAGCCATAACATTATGTTTTTTTACAAGTGTATGTAAACTTTTGACCACAACTGTAGGTCAAAAGTTAGACTTGGTATAACACCATCACCAGCAGGTGACATGGTTCAGTAAATTTTGCATTTCATTCAAAAATCAACAGATCAGAGTCTGGAGATCAGTGTCAGTGCAGTGTTCTCCCGTAACATCTTACAGCACTTCATGCTTCCTTCTGCTGACAACTTTTATGGAGATGCAGATTTCATTTTCCGGCAGGACTTGGCACACTGCCCACACTGCCAAAAGTACCAATTGGTCTTATATTATACTCTTACTTTTGTAAGATACTGACTTTTGGGTTTTTGTTGTCTGTAAGCCATAATCATCAACAATAAAATAAATAAATGCTTAAAATAAATAACTCTTTGGATAATGCAGGCATATGAGTTTCACATTTTAAACTGAATTACTGAAAAAAGAACCTTTTTAAATGATATAATTTTTTTTAGATGCCCTAGTATATGCATGAGACACATACTTGGTATTAAACATATATATATATATGTATATTTGCTTGGCAGGTGCACTAATGCATGAGCTCTCCAATGATGGTGCACGACAGCAGTTCGAATCCTACCTGGAGGAAATGGTGCTGCCGCTGATGGTGGCCAGCGCCCAGAGTGGAGAGAGGGAGTGCCATGTAGTTGTGCTGACTGATGATGATGTTGTGGACTGGGACGAAGAATACCCACCACAAATGGGCGAGGAGTACTCCCAGAGTAAGTGCTTTTAGCGGAGTGACATTATTCATAGTGCTTTAGAAACAAACTGCAAGACCCAGATTATGCTAAAAATGGAACTTGTCATTGCAGCAAAAACTGATGCTTGTTTTTCTTTTGTAGTTATCTACAGCACAAAACTGTATCGGTTCTTTAAGTACATTGAGAATCGAGATGTTGCCAAGTCAGTCTTGAAGGAGAGAGGACTGAAGAAAATCAGATTAGGCATTGAAGGTAAGAGGTTGCAAGATGGTTAAGATTCTTGTTGAGAACTTAGTTTATTTACCTAATTGATGCATACTTATTTATGCAATTACCTACCAATTCCTTCAGATATTTAGATTTCAAAACGTTCTTTGATTTGATTTCTGTTAATGTTTTCCTTACTGGAGCCCACTATATAAAACTACTGCTGTCTTGAGTTGTAGTATTTATCATGTACTTGTGTTCAGGCTTTAATAGCTACTCAGGAAAAAATATTGAGCATTGTGTCCCAGCATTACCAACATTTACTAACTGATGTTTCTATTGCTGGAAAACAGTGATGCTGAGAAATAAGATATAAAAAAGAGAGAGAAATGATCTATGCATTCAACTGCATTTAAGGTGTTGTACCACTTTCTATATTTTAAAAATGTTTATCAACATTCAACACACTAATTTAAAATGTGCACTGCCATTACAGGCTATCCAACCTACAAAGAGAAAGTTAAGAAACGTCCCGGTGGCCGGCCCGAGGTAATCTACAACTATGTGCAGAGGCCATTCATTCGCATGTCCTGGGAAAAGGAGGAGGGCAAGAGTCGCCATGTGGACTTTCAGTGCGTCAAGAGCAAATCCATCACCAACCTGGCGGCCGCCGCTGCAGACATCCCTCAGGATCAGTTGGTCGTCATGCATCCCGGGCCTCAGGTGGACGAACTAGACATCCTCCCCAGCCACCAGCCTCAGCCCAGCCACCACTATGAGCCTGATCCAGATGCACCGTCCCCAGCCGTCTGACGCACTCCCACCATCCAGTTCCACCCCTGCACACGCAAATCACTGCAGTGAGGGGCTAGGCAGCAAAAACCACGTTGCCTTTTGTGACCGTCTCTTTCTGCCTTATGAGCCTCAGAGACCAGCCTTCTGCCCCAGCAGTGAGCACATATAATGTTTTGCAGTGTTTTTAAAGAGAGAAAGACATTTTGGTTGTAATAGAACGAAAACCCCTATCCACCTTGTGGTAATCAGTCAGTCACTTGATGTTTTTTAAAGAGAAACTCCACTTTAATTAATGATGGTTATCCTGATCATGACTGATGTTTAACACAGAGAACTACTAAAGCTAGATTGATGTTTTTGTAAAAAAGAAAAAAAAATGCAAGCCTATATGGTACATAAACAGAAAAAAGAAAGCACCAGAATGTCAAGTTGTCTTAAAAGTATATAGTATTGTGCAATCTTTTGTAGTCTGATATAGCAATAGTCTGTACATTTCTTATTCCCTACAAAGTGGGCTGTTGAGTTAATGCAGTGATTCTCAGTCTTCCAGTCAAAACACAAAGGTCTGGGGCTAAGCCCAAGATTACCATCAGTAACTGCTGTCTTAGCGTTGTGACAATTAGTGCTCAACCAGATGAAATGTGTGTGCGATCCAGCACTGTCTTAGGATAGAAGCGCTTGATTTTATTTTTACGTTTGTTTTGCTGTGTCACTGTTGTTGGAAGCCTGAGCCACTCTCATAGAGCACCTGTGGAGTCTCACTGTGATGCATGGCCTATGAGTAAAGTACACAAGTGATGTCACAACCTTTACATGTTATGTTTCTATTTCTTTGTTTTTATTTGTAGCTGCAGTGGGGTACCACTGCTCCAAAGATGACTTTGTCCAGAGTAGTGTTTGTTGTTTTATAGCTTTAAAAATGTTTATTTTAATAAAGGTATTTAAATTGTATTCTTTTTGTTCATTACATACAACCGTGAACAAAACACTAGCTTCATTTTAAAGCAGATGTATGTGAGAATTAGTATAGTCATGCTCCCGGGCTCCCTCTACAGTTACACTATTGCACTACTGCGGTCAATACAAATTACTATCTGAGTAACCCATCATTGGCTGGTTTACGAGTATTTAAAAGATACAGAACTGGAATCTGAAGTGAAAGAAGCATGTGGATTGGGGTGGTAGCGCAATATTACAGAACTTTACATGAATAGTAAGAGTTGCGTTACTCAGCAATATGCAGTTGCTGTGAGAATTGTTGTGCTTTTCCAGAGTCCCAAAGTGGTACATCCGTGATCACACAGACCAGTGTTTAGCAATAGCTGCGCTCAGACTACCGAAACAAAATGTTAAGATTGATTGTGGTTTTCTTCATTCAGGTAAACCTAATCATGAATAACATGTTAATTTTGTGTATTATTAATTCAGCATGTGTGCAGATGAGGGATTAATTTGCAGTTGTCTTAATATGAAAACATCAGGCTTCCATGCCACAGACATATTTTTTTCATAAAGGCCAGGATCAGGAAAACATTTAATAGACCCCCTAAGACACAAGATGTATTACTTAGTATGTAAAATACAAATTTAAACAGTGAAGCATTAAAAAACTGTCAGTCTTTTTTAACTGAAGATGTAAAACCCATGCTTAGGAGCACACAACATTGCAGTTTTTTATGGAACCAAAACTGGTTCTTCTTTAAGGATACCATTTGAAACATCAGTTATTATAAAAGTGTGGGAAGGGTACCACATATCCCATTTCAAAAACAAATATAGCTGCAATTGTCGGTGTCCAAGTCTTGAATAGTTTAGATAAACGTTGATGTACTTACATAGAGACGTTTCACATTGACACAGTTGCCAGAGGTTGTGGTCAAACTTACAACCTTGCAGTTCATAGGCGTATGTTGTACAGAAATGCTCCTCAGCAACTGAGTTTTGCATTATTATACAACAAAAACATTAAAAATGTTGTATGAAGATACCACTCAACACCCACAGCAGTATGGTTTTCAGGCAATTTATTATTGAGAGTTTAAAATTAACTCAATTTCTTGTAAGTATTTACAAGCTTTGCATTATTAGCATTATTATTAAACATTTTTGAAATAATATTTAAAGATTTTGTGTTATGATGACCTTTTGGAAATAAGTTTTGTTTTGTCACAATTTCATAATCCACAATAAAGTTATTTAAAGTTAATTGGAAAACACTTCAAATGACATACTGATGCATAAAACTAGAATAAGGTACCAAAATAATGTTAATTTTAGATGGCACAGTTGCAGGGATATTGACAAAAATGTGAAACCTTGCTTTATAGTGCCAACCTCAGGCCAATTTATGTAGAGAATAGTCACTACTCAGTAGTGGGTAAGTTACTGTACCTATGTACCACATTTAGAGTTTGGCCAACTTACAATTACTGCTCTACAGACTTTTCTAGGAAATTAATAAATATACTACACACATCAAGCACTTTTTTTTCATCACTTCCCATTTTTGCATTACTATTAGGAACAAATAAGATTAAGAAACATTATTCTTAAACATGGCCTGTGTACAAGTTTTCCATTGAATACATGATTGCATTATTCTGACGGTGCGGTCCAAGTCGGTTTTAAACCACAAACCTTTGGACCAGTAAGGTAGATGCTTTCACCTTATGCCTCTATCTTGATAACTTTTTTGCAGCTATTAACATTTTTTAATTTATTGCCATGCTTATTAAATTTTATAGAAACATTCTTTAAAATTTAACTATGTTTATCTTGAGGAAGTAAGTTGTAAATATGACCACATTTTTACACCGCTCAAAAATATTTAATTACCTAAATGAATAAAATATTCAAGTTAAAAATCCTTATTTATTACATAGTGGAATGCTTTAAGAACAAAATAACATAAAAATGATCAATGTAAATCCAAATTATCCCATGGAAGTCTGAATTTGGAATCATACTCAATATCAAAGTGGGAAATCAAATAACAGGCTGATCCAACTTCAGTGCAAATTCCTCAAGACAAGTTAAAATGAGGCTCAGTAGTGTGTGTGGCTCCACGTGCCTGTATGACCTCCCTACAGCACCTGGGCTGCTCCTGATGAGGCGGGGGATGTTCTCCTGCGAAATCTCCCAGACCTGGATTAAAGCGTCAGTCTACTCCTGGACAGTGTTGCCAACTTAGCGAATTTGTCGCCATATTTAGTGAGTTTTTAGATCCTCTAGCGACTTTTTTTTGTAAAAAAAAAAAAAAAAAGCGACTATCGACAAATCTAGTGAGTTTTTGTGGTGTTATTGGAGCTTGGCGACTCTGAGATGAACACACGCTCTTTAGTCATACCTGTCAAGTTTTTAATTTAAGAATAAGGGAAATTTTCCGCCGCCCGCTTTGAGCCGTCCCACCAGCCCAACTGAGGTTCAGTATCCCTTACATTTGAAGACAGGTTTACAAGAAAACTAAAATAACCACCTGTAAACCACTCGCAAACTACAATTAGATTATCAGAATCTAAAAGGCCTACCTTTGTTGACATTGAAATGTTGTGGACATTTCTACACATGTAATTCTTCTAATGCAGCCTAAATGAAAACACTTTTCTAGATATTTACATGAAGTCTTTACTTTTTTGGCAGGGATGCACTCTCTTATGTTATATTTTTTTTATTCAATGGATTTAAAATTGAACAAAGGGTGCACAAATTCTGCAAAATGAGCTTTTACTAAAGGACATGGACCAGATATATTCCATCAGTGAATCCATTCCTCAATAAAGTACGCAAAACAGTACATCAACAATGGATTTCATGTAGCAATGTAATAATTTTAACATTTTACTTCTTTCTATTTTTTTCTTTTACCTTTTATAACACAAAGGAACTAATTATTAAAAGAAAAGTTCTAAGGGGCCTACACAATTAATAACCTTTATGTACATAATGATTGAGTTTATGGTCCACAGTGGGTTAAGGGATTTTAACAGGTAAACTCAGTAAAGGATTGTTTATTATCTGATCAGTTGGAACTGGTGAAAAACACACAATTTAGAGGCAGTGAGCAGAGCTCAGAAACTGCTTTTAACCCATTTATGCCCAAATTTTTCCCAGACATGCAAATATGCAAATCATGTGTAATTCGCATCCCTTTGAAATAATCAAGAATTATTTCCACCAAAAAAATTAGAAAAGTAGATGAAAAAGTGTGTTTTATTACTGGTCACAATTGTGACCGGTGGGATGATATGCGTATTCTCAATGAAAGGTTGTTGAAATGAGGGCCTTCTGACAGCAATCACTGAAACAGAATACTTGATCAGGAACTTGGGACTTTCCACACCATAGGAACACTATGGAAAATATGTTCAAAATATCTTAACCTTGTTTGTTTATTTCAAATACAAATTGCAACAGCATCACTTTAGTGTAACATGTATTGAAACATTTATTTGTAAACATTTTAAATTGTACTTTAGTGCAAAGTAATTAGTTATAGTTAGTAGTTACTTATCCGAAAAGGAAACGGAGTTACTGAGTTACTCCATTATAAAAGTAACTAGTTACCAGTAAAAGTAACTATTGCATTATTTTTGTTACTCGGCCCTGAACGCTGTTATTCCCACCGGTGTTATGGAACCGACCTAATTTAACAAAAAATAAATGTAATTAGATTATAGGCAGGTATACAGTAACAAGGTAGAGCAAAGTGCTTGATTCTGTTGATCAACAATCATTCTGACATTGTATTACAGTAACTTAGAAAATAAATTTAACAGATATGGTAGTCCATATCTGACCTATCACTATCACAATCACTTATAATAGAATCTTTCTCATTTTGAGGTATGATAGCAATGTTGCATGCCTTGTCTGGGCCATCGTCTATATGTCAAGGACTTTACTTAGTCATCCTACAATAAAAAAATGTAGGTAAGATACAACAAGAATTTTGTTTGTATATTAAGTATGTGTGCATCTAGATACAACATTCTATCCCACCGGTCACAATTGTGACTGTTTACATGTTTACTCATTCTGCAAACACACCAAAGACATTTGATTAATTACAAATTCATATATCATAACTAAACAACTTAGAGAGCATGAGTACAAAAATATTTGTTTCTATGTTTATTTTAACATATTTTACCAGCCTTTTATTTGGGAGCTTTAAGGCAGCCATCCTCTTCTCAAGATGCAACCAGGAAGTAAAGAGCTCTGGTCATGTGACAATTTACTCAAAAAATTTGATACTGCCCACATTTAATGGAAACATTGTAATATTTCAATATTTCCTTATAGAGTATTGGGACATTCACCAGTAAGATTTTTATAGGTTTATAATTAATAAAAAAAAATTCGGGTTAACTACCAACATAAAGCACTGTACTAAATTCTGGCTATCCTCTACATTCAGTTTCTAGCACACTAGTTAATAGCTAAATTAATTTTCATGTTTTTTTTTTTTCTTTCTTTTCAGACCGTGACTATATAATTCCAAAGTTATGCTAACTGACTACTCACAAGCTGCATTTTATTAAGCACACAATGGGTTTGATCTGTCTGTAATGATTGGGAGACGAGTCTTTTTAACCTGCAGAAACAGCTCCAGAAACAGTGTAATCACTGCTGATTGGCTGTTTCTCCTGAAAGGCGGGACTTTCTCCTTGAACTGGTACCATGATTGGCGTTAAGACACATAATAACCTCTCATAATAAGGTTTTTTATTTTTATTATTTTAGTTGTTTTATAATACGGGAAATTTACGGGAAAGTAATAATACGGGAGGAAGGCGGGAAAGAGGGGTAAAATACGGTAGTTTCCCGGCCAAAACAGAAGACTTGACAGGTATGTCCTCAGTTACTGTCCTCAGCGCTGCAGCGGGCGCTGCCGTAAGCCCCGCCCCACAACACTTACAGTGCAGTCTGACTGTCCGAATCGCGCGTGCATACAGCCGTCGCTGACTGACCCCGCTCTGTATTTACAGAGCAGAAGTATAAATATTAATGTGTCTTCAGTGTGACAGTTGTCTAGTCAGTGAACTAGTGAGTTATCTGGTCAGTGAGCTAGTTATCTAGTCAGTGAGCTAGTGAATTGGCTAGTTATCTAGTCAGTGAACTAGTGAGTAACCTAGTCAGTAAACTACTGAGCTACCTAGTCAGTGAGCTAGTTATCTAGTCAGTGAACAAGTGAATTAGCTAGTTATCTAGTCAGTGAACTAGTAAGATACCTAGTGAGTTACCTAGTGCCTTAGCTAGTTACCTAGTCAGTGAGCTAGTGAATTAGCTAGGGATCTAGTCAGTGAACTATTGAATTAGTTAGTTACCTAGTCAGTGTGCTAGTGAGTTAGCTACTTACATAGTCAGTGAACTAGTAATTTAGCTAGTTACCTAGTCAGTGAACTAGTGACTAACCTAGTCAGTGAACTAGAGTTAGCTCGTTACATAGTCAGTGAACTAGTAAGTTACCTTGTCTGTGAGCTAGTTAGTTAGTTACCTTTTCTGTGAGCTAGTTAGTTAGTTACCTAGTCAGTGAACTAGCGAGTAACCTAGTCAGTTAACTATTGCGTTACATAGTGAATTAGCTAGTTATCTAGTCAGTGAACTAGTGAGTTAACTAGTCAGTGAACAAGGAAATTAGCTAGTTACCTAGTCAGTGAGCTAGTGAATTGGCAAGTTATCTAGTCAGTGAGCTAGGGAATTAGCTAGTTATCTAGCCAGTGAACTAGTGAGTTATCTGGTCAGTGAGCTAGTTATCTAGTCAGTGAGCTAGTGAATTAGCTAGTTATCTAGACAGTGAACTAGTGAGTGACCAATCAGTGAATTAGTTAGTTACCTAGTCAGTGAGTTAGTTATCTAGTCGTGAACAAGTGAATTAGCCAGTTATCTAGTCAGTGAACTAGTGAGTGACCAATCAGTGAACTAGTGAGTTACCTAGTCAGTGAACTAGTGAGTTACCTAGTCAGTAAGCTAGTCATCTAGTCAGTGAACTAGTGCGTTAAATAGTTTTTAGGTGAGTTACCTAGTTCGTGAGTTAGTGAGTCATCCAGTTACCTATTACATGAATATTTAGCACACTTTGTTAACGTGAGCCTTTTAATAGAGTGAAACACTTGCTTAGAGAATAAATATAAAATTAAACAGAAAGTTTGTACGAAATGTATTTGTAAAAGTATCTGCTGCTGCTGTGCACTGGAAGCTGTTCGCTCTCTGTGTTCGGAAGAACGCTTGACTCACTAGTGTGCAGTATAACAAAATAAAACATTTTTGCACAAAGTAAAGGAGTAAATAAAATTTAACTTGTTGAAAAATCCAGAGATGCCCAAGGTTAGTTAGTTTTTGGAAATAGCACCACCATGTGGCAAATTAACATCAAATGTACCTTTATGTATATAATTTAACTTTCATAATGATTAGATAATGATAAACCCCCTTCCCCTTCTTCACTTCTCTATCCCTTTATTTCCCTTCAACCTCCTTTAAGCCCTATCTAAAAATGGTTTATCTTAATTCCTATTACTTTGTACTTGTAAGTATTGTATTGTAAGTCGCTTTGGACAAAAGCGTCTGCCAAATGTAATGTAATGTAATGTAATGTAATGTAATGTAAACCTTTCAAAGGCCACTTATACACCAATTGCCCAATGGCGAATATAGAGTTGACGTTAATAATTCACTGATAGAATGTGCTTCAGATACAGCCTGCAATTCAATTCAATTGGCCAAGTGGTTGTTGAGAAACACATTTTTGGGTTCTATAGCCTTCCACAGAATCATGTCCCCAACAAATCAGCTCAATATCAATGGAGTCCAAATTATCAGTCCTGCACTTTAGACAATCATGTAAACTAAGCTTTGTCTCAGGAGGATGTACATCAAATCAAATTTATTTGTATAGCACTTGTATACAACTGGTTTTGGCACAAAGCAGCTTTACAGAAACATGATCACAGGACAAAGAGTCAGGCAAAAGATTAAACATAGAAAATACATAATACAGAACCCCCAGTGAGTGTGGAGGCAAGGACAAACTCCCTCAGAGCTGCAGGAGGAAGAAACCATGGGAGGACCAAGACTCACATTTAAGGGGGGACCATCCTACCACTGGTCAAATGGCTTTTAAATATTTTTAAAAAGTCTTTTATACATCCACATAGGTTTTATATATATTCATGAGTATAGCAGCGCCATTAATGGGTTGGATGTAATCTGTAGTGGAGAGTGAGATGGATGATGAGCGGCTGATCTGTGGTCGGTGGGTGATGAAGAAGAGCTGACTTCAGAAATTTCCATCAGTCTGGCGGGACAGAGGACATGAAAGCCTAAGGGTCCAACATCCATCCATCCATCCATCCATCCATCAGTATCGGGCCAGACAGGTGGGCAGTCAGTAACTCGGAGGAAGCCAGAGAGATGGAATTAGTTTTGACTGGATTTATGTAAAACGGGGAATATAAAACAGTATCAGAGTGTGGCTAATGACTCCGGCAGATCTGAATACCGAGACGGCTCTGTTGTCTGTGACTGAAGCGTTGAAAACTGCTAGAGCTGCAGGCCAGTCCTCAGTGCTCATTCTGCTGGACCTCTCGGCCGCCTTCAACACAGTCAACCACGACTTCCTCCTAACTATACTTTCAAACATGGGCATCTCAGACAATGTGCTGTCATGGTTTAGATCATACCTCACTGGGCGCTCGTTCAAGGTGTCGTGGAAAGGACGGCTGTCCCCAGCCCACTCGTTATCCACTGGGGTTCCCCAGGGTTCGGTACTGGGTCCCCTTCTCTTCTCAATATACACTGCCTCTCTTGGTCAGGTTATCCGCTCACATGTCTTTTCCTACCATTGCTTTGCTGATGACACCCAGCTATACCTGTCATTCTCCCCTGAAGATAACTCAATCTCTGCACGTATATCGCAGTGTCTCTCTGACATATCCTCTTGGATGAAGGAGCATCACCTTCAATTAAATCTCTCAAAGACTGAACTTCTGGTCATACCAGCAAAACCATCTTTTCAACTCAACCTCTCTATAAGCATCAACTCTCTATCTCTCTCTCTCACCGACTAAGGTTGCTGTTACAGTGTTCTAGTGCCACTAGGTGGCACTCTAAGAAAGAATCTTAATACACAGCCTAATACTACTACAGAGGGAGAGAGCCTAAGGCAGGGCAGTAGGAGAAGCAAGCTGTAAGTGTGTGTGCTGCAAGTTGCTTGAATAAAGCCTACGGAATTCTTCTATATCTGCATCTTGACTGATATCTTTCAACATGGTGTCAGAAGTCTAACCTGGATGCTTCCTTCTTTTCTGGACATATGAACAAACGGTGTGCAGACTGGAAATCTAACTCAACCTAGAAGAAAGACAGCAACCTTCAGAATGGCGTATCACATCCCAACCCCGGAGCCCATGGACATGAAGGGCGACGTGTTCAGCAATTGGATGTTTTTCCGTGCGCAATGGGATAACTACGAAATCGCAACTGGATTAGACAAAAAAGACAACAACATTCGCTTGGCTACGCTACTATCAGTAATGGGGAAAGAATGCCATCAACTGCAGCGTCACCTTCACATGCCTGACGCGGACCGGGCAGATCCGAAGAAAGTTCTGGATGCACTACAGCAACACTTTGAACCGACCAGAAATGTGATCTACGAAAGGTTTGTGTTTAACAATTGCAAACAAAGCCAAAATGAGACCACAGACCAGTACACAGCCAAGCTAAGAAAGCTAGCAGACACTTGTGACTTTGGCTGCCTGAGAGATGATTTAATCCGTGACAGACTTGTTATAGGCACAAAAGACACAAATGCACAGGCTCGGATGCTGCGTGAGCCGAAACTGACATTGACTCAAGCTGTTGATATGTGCCGTGCAAATGAACAAACTTTAGCTCAAATTAGGAAAATTGCTGGCGAGGATCAGCAAACAGTCCACTATGCTTCACGAGACGGTCGCCAGGGGCAAAGAGGAAGTAAACAGCCATGTATGCAAGAACACACCAGACAAAACTCATTTCATGCCAACACATGTCGGTACTGTGGAACTATCCATGGCAAAGCCAACTGTCCAGCGTATGGTGTACTATGCAAAGCATGTGGGAAACGGAATCATTTTGCTAGAGTCTGCAGACAAGAACAGCGAAAGCCACAATTGCATCTAGTGGAAGAGGACACGGAGAGGGAAGATGAAACTGATTTGATGCTTTATCTCTCTCACGTAAACTTTATGCAAGCCAACAGGAACAAGTGGTTTATACACCTTAAATTAGCCCCACACAATGACGAAATGCTTCAGTATGACCCTTCACATGTCATCAAATGCCAACTAGACACTGGTTCCACTGTCAATGTCATTGGTTTCCGAGACCTCCAGCGCTTGCTCCAAAATGGCAACCCGCCCCTATCACTAAGCAAAACCACTCTCAAGCTATATGATGGCACAATGATACAGCCAAAAGGAGAATGCAGTCTCAGGGCAGAACACGATGGCAACACATATATCCTGAGATTTCATGTAATGGAGACATCACAAACCCCTCTGCTTTCAGCAGACACCTGCATACGACTCAACTTACTCCAGATCACCAGCAACCACGTCATACACAGCATCGATGCAAGACAAGCAGACAGCGCCACCATACCAAAGACAACAGAGGAGCTTATAGCCTCACATGAAGACGTGTTCGATGGCCTAGGATGCCTCCCTGGTAAGCTCCATCTGAAGGTGGACCCTGCCATAAAACCTATACAGCAGCTCCCTCGCAGGGTTCCAATCCCCATCAAAGACAAAGTTACAAAGGCCATAGAAGACATGGAAACAAGGGGCATCATTGCCAAAGTCACAGACCCGACTCCATGGATCAGCAATATGGTGGTGGTAGAAAAAAAGGACAAGCTCCGCATTTGCATTGACCCTACAGTACTGAACAAAGCTTTACTCCGATCACATTATCAGATGCCGACAATAGAGGAGATTCTGCCGGAAATAGCCAAGGCAAAGACATTTTCTGTCTTAGATGCAAAAGATGGCTACTGGCAAATACAGCTGGATGAAGCAAGCAGCTATCTCACTACATTCTGGACACCTCTAGGGCGCTACAGGTGGCTCAGGATGCCTTTTGGGATCAAGCCAGCAGCTGAAGAGTATCAGAGAAGACAACATGAAGTGTTGCAGGGACTCAAAGGTGTGGCAGTAATAGCGGATGACATTCTTGTTTATGGATGCGGTGACACCAATGAAGAAGCAATGAGGGATCATGACAACAATCTCACAGCACTCCTCCAACGAGCCAGGGCAGTAAACCTAAAACTAAACAAAAGAAAACTCAGACTAAAGCTCCCCAGTGTGACATACATGGGGCACCTACTCACCACTGAAGGATTATGCCCAGACCCAGACAAAGTAGCTGCTGTTGAGAGCATGCAAACGCCACATGATGTAAAGTCTCTTCAACGGCTGCTTGGATTTGTCAACTACCTATCCAAGTTTTTGCCCCACTTGTCAGAAGTCTGTGAACCCCTAAGGCGTCTGACTGACAAGGATGTCGAGTGGGCCTGGCTCTCACAGCATGAAGAAGCATTACGCTGTATCAAACAGCTAGTCACACAACACCCTGTCCTAAAATACTATGACCTTCATGAAGAAGTCACCCTGCAATGTGATGCAAGTGAAACAGGCCTGGGAGCGGCACTCCTTCAAAATGGACAGCCTGTAGCCTTTGCCTCAAGGACGCTGACGCCAACTGAACAAAGGTACGCGCAAATTGAAAAAGAATGCCTCGCCATTGTCTTTGCGTGTGACAAATTTGATCAGTACCTTCATGGCAGGGATCACATCACTGTTCACAGTGATCACAAGCCCCTCGAAGCGATTTTTAAAAAATCATTGCTCATGGCACCGAAGAGACTGCAGAGGATGTTGCTCAGATTGCAGAGGTACCAGATACACCTGCTGTACAGACCAGGAAAAGAACTCCATTTAGCTGACTTCTTGTCCAGAACCCCACAGCCTAATGTGGAACACCCACAAATGCAGACGCCATCCTCGGTGTACGCTATGGGACTGGCATCAGCAGACCTTGAACATGTTAGGCACAGCCGCAACACCAACATCACCACAAAAACGCTGGAGACCATCAAGACACACTCTGCTCAAGATCCAGTGGCCAAGTTGCTGAACAGGCACATCAGCAAGGGCTGGCCAGAGCACAGGCAAGCTGTAGACCCTTCGCTTCATCCATTCTGGACGTACAGAGAAGAACTTACAACAGAAGAAGGTCTAATTTTCAAAGGACAGCGGGTCTTTATCCCTAACACATTACGCAATAGCTTCCTGCAGAAGATTCACATTGGGCACTCTGGTATTGAGGCCAGTCAGAGGAAGGCCCGCGAGGCCATTTTTTGGCCAGGAATTGCTGATGACATTAAGAACTTCACAAATGCCTGTGCCATCTGTAATGCCACTCAAGGGAAACAACAAAAAGAAACACTCACTTCACACCGCATTCCGGACATCCCGTGGTCCAAAGTCGGAATAGACCTTTTCAGCATCAAGAGCTTCACGTATCTCATCATGGTGGATTACTATTCTGACTATTGGGAGATTGATGATCTTTCAGACTACACTGCATCCACTGTCATTGAAGCGTGCAAGAAACAATTTTGCAGACATGGCACGCCTCACACTGTCTTCTCAGATAATGGCCCCCCCTTCAACAGCATGGAATTCCAACAATTTGCAGATGATTGGGACTTTCAACATGCAACCTCATCACCGTATCATAGCCAAAGCAATGGCAAAGTGGAGTCAGCAGTGAAAATAGCCAAAACGTTACTGAAACGCTGCACAATGGCTGGAGAAGACCCATGGAAAGCAGTGCTAGAATGGAGAAACACTCCGACCGAAGGTCTTGACAGCTCACCGGTTCAAAGACTCATGTCAAGACGGACCCGATCACTCCTGCCCAGAAGGAGTGTGCTTCTAAACCCTATAGTGACGAACGATGTGGTCGCAAAGAAAAAAGTCAAAGGGGCAGCGGTCAAACACAGATACGACCTTCATGCTCGTGACCTCCGACCCATCACACAAGGACAGACGGTACGAGTCCTTCTCCACCCCAACCATCCAGATGGCACCTGGGCGTTGGGCTTATGCATTGACCAACTCTGTGATCGCTCATATGTGATTCTGGTGAAAGGGAAGAAATACCGTCGAAATCGCAGAGACATTCGTCCAGTGCAGGAACAACTTACCATCACTCCACACCACATCAGCCCATTGCTCGACGACGACAGCTGGAACACTAGAGGCGGCATGGAGAGCCTGACAGACATACAAGATACAGCAGCTGAGGATGCACCCATCAGCCAACCTCCATCCCCCAACCTTCCCCCTCCCCCTCCCCTACAGCACACCAGAACCAGGAGCAACATTCAACGACCTGCAAGATTCACCACTGATTTTGTTATCTAAAAAAAAAAAAAAAAAAAAAAAAGAAATAGTTCACACAGGACAGTTATAGTACAGTTATAGTACCTGCAGAAACTTGTCACTTGAAATTCAAAACTAATGTATCCATGTTTTGTTGATTTTGTTTATATTAATTATGTTCTTTCAGAGCCAGTGCTTTAACACAGGAGCCGCACTGGGGTTATAGCCCAGTTATATGTAAAGGGAGATGTTACAGTGTTCTAGTGCCACTAGGTGGCACTCTAAGAAAGAATCTTAATACACAGCCTAATACTACTACAGAGGGAGAGAGCCTAAGGCAGGGCAGTAGGAGAAGCAAGCTGTAAGTGTGTGTGCTGCAAGTTGCTTGAATAAAGCCTACGGAATTCTTCTATATCTGCATCTTGACTGATATCTTTCAACAGTTGCTAGGAACCTGGATGTTATGGTTGATGACCAGCTCTCCTTCACGCACCATGTGGCCTCAGTTGCTCGATCCTGCCGCTTCGCGCTTTATAACATCAGGAAAATTTGACCGTTTCTGACGCAACAGGCCACCCAACTCCTGGTACAAGCAGTCGTCATCTCACGCCTCGACTACTGCAATGCCCTGCTAACTGGCCTCCCGGCCTGCGTAGTAAAACCACTCCAAATGATCCAGAACGCAGCAGCACGTCTGGTCTTCAACCAACCAAAACGGGCACATGTCACCCCGCTGCTCATTGAGCTCCACTGGCTACCAGTTGATGCTCGCATCAAATTCAAAACTCTTACAATCGCGTACAAGGTGATGACAGAACAGGCTCCTTCCTACCTGCACTCACTCCTGAAGGCTTACGCAACCTCCCGGCCGCTGCGCTCCTCCAATGAACGTCGCCTCGCTTTGCCAAACACTCACACGAAGCAATCCAGACTGTTCTCATACAGAGTTCCCCAATGGTGGAACAAACTACCTTCCACTACCAGATCAGGAGAATCTCTCGCTATCTTTAAGAGACTCCTGAAGACAGAACTCTTCAAAGAGCACTTACTCTCCTAACACCTCTCACACACTAACTACTTCTAACCCCATTTCCTTCTTCCCCTCCTTCACTTCTCTATCCCTTTATTTCCCTTTGACCTCCTTTAAGCCCTATCTAAAAATGGGTTATCTTAATTCCTATTACCTTGTACTTCATTATTGTAAGTCGCTTTGGACAAAAGCGTCTGCCAAATGTAATGTAATGTAATGAATAAAACAGCCTAACTAAAGGGAGAGAGCCAGAAGGTAACATAGACATGGAGGCTCCCTGAAACACTGGCATCCACCCACTCCACCGTCCACAAACCTGAGTGATCGTGTGCAGTGGGAGAACGTAGTCGGGCGCTGTGAGAGACGGCTGCCTCTCCAGTAGCTCCGTAGTTTTGTAACTTTTTAACCTCCTTTCCGCACTTTTTTCTACTTTCTTGCTCTTCTAAGGAAGACATATTGTGTTTTATACATATCGCACGGATATTTTTAACTCTAAGGTGCAACCAGAAGGCAGTTTTCTCTCTTATTTGAGAGAGGAGCTGCTGGCATTGAGAACAATGGGGCGAGCCGGGATACACCATCTCATGCCGGCGGAGCTGAAGCGGAGACTCAGGGGCTCCAAGGCTGGGGTTAAGCTAAAGGCTAAGCTAGCGGACAATCGGCAGTGCTGCAAACCATCTGTTCCCTCCGTTATCATGGGGAATGTGAACTCGCTGACGAACAAGATCGACGAGCTGTCTGCACTGAACAACCAGCGGATTTACCGCGAGAGCAGCTTGTTTATGTTTCCGGAGACATGGCTAACCCGGCTAGTACCGGATGCTAACGTGGACCTGCGAGGATTCACTACTGTGAGAGCCGACAGAGACACTAAAGCATGCGGGAAAAGCAAAGGTGGGGGACTCATCATCTATGTCAACAATCGTTGGTGTAACCCGGGACATATCTCTATAAAGACGGTCTTGTGTTGTTCGGACTTGGAGCTGCTAGCAGTTAGCCTGCGGACATACTATCTGCCGAGGGAGTTCAGTCACGTGATCACCATCTGTGTTTACATTCCGCCGAGCGCAGACGCAGCCGCTGCATGTGAGAGGATTCACTCAGTCACAGCAAGGCTGCAAACACAGAACCCCGATGCTTTTATTATCATCTCCGGGGATTTTAATCACGCAACATTGGACTCTACTCTTGCTGCTTTATACCAGGTTGTGGACTGCCCGACCAGGAACAACAGGACAATTGACTTGCTGTATACTAATGTAAGAGAGGCATACAGCGTCACGCCCCTCCCCCCACTGGGGAGGTCTGACCACAACCTGGTTCATCTTCAGCCAAAATACATCCCCCTGGTTCAAAGACAGCCCCCAACAACCAGCTCCATCAGGAGGTGGTCCCCAGAAATTGAAGATGCCCTCAGAGACTGCTATGACACCACAGACTGGGATGTGCTGCTTGGCCCACATTGTGAGGACATAGATGGGATGACACACTGTTTGACAGACTATCTTAACTTCTGTACAGATGTGGTCTGTCCCATGAGGACTGTACGGTGTTACCCTAATAACAAGCCATGGGTAACACAGGAAGTTAAAGCTGTCCTGAACAGAAAGAAGGCCGCCTTTCGGAGCAAGAACAGGGAGGAGATGAAAGCAGCACAGCAGGAGGTGAAACGCTGTGTGAGGAGAGCTAAGGACAGCTACAGGAGAAAAGTGGTGCAGAAGCTGAAGGAGAACAACATGAGGGAGGTCTGGGAAGGTGTGAAAACCATCACAGGCCACAACTCAAAGACCAGAGTTACAGGGGGAACAATGGAGGAGGCAAACAGGTTGAACAACTTCTTCAACCGGTTTAACCAGTCCACCCCCCCATACTCTCTACCACACTGCAGCCATCTCTCCCTGTTTCCTCAACACCTCCCCCCAGGCTTTCCAGCAGTTTCTTCCCCCCAGTCTCTCCCACCCCAACACACACTCCATCATACATCACTGCAGACCAAGTCAGGAAACAGCTGAGGAGGCTCCACCCCAGGAAAGCAGCAGGCCCAGACAAGGTGTCCCCCCGAATCCTGAAGACCAGCGTGGCAGAACTGGGTGCACCGTTACAACGGATTTTCAACCTGAGCCTGCAGCTGGGGAGAGTGCCCACCCTCTGGAAGACATCATGCTTAGTACCAGTTCCGAAAAAGAACCGGCCCAGTGAGCTGAATGACTTCCGACCGGTGGCACTCACTTCACATCTGATGAAGACGTTGGAGCGGCTCTTCCTCTGTCTACTCAGACCGCAGGTGCAGCATGCCCAGGACTGTCTACAGTTTGCATACAGGGCAGGTGTTGGTGTGGAAGACGCCATCCTCTACCTGCTACACAGAGCCCACTCACACCTGGACAAGGGGAAAAGTACAGTGAGGATCCTCTTCTTGGACTTCTCGAGTGCCTTCAACACCATCCAGCCTCTTATGCTCCAGGATAAACTGGATGGGATGCGAGTGGACCCCTACCTGGTCGCCTGGATCTTCAGCTACCTCACTGATAGGCCGCAGTATGTCAGGCTGAAGGACATCACGTCTGACACTGTGATCAGCAGCACTGGAGCACCTCAGGGCACGGTGCTGGCCCCTCTCCTCTTCACCCTGTACACCGCAGACTTCTGCTACAACTCCGAGCTGTGTCACATTCAGAAGTTTGCAGATGACACAGCCATCGTGTGGTGTATCAGGGACGTCAACGAAGAGGAGTATAGAACTCTGGTGAGGGACTTTGCTGTTTGGTGCCACAGGAATAATCTGCAGCTCAACACCTCAAAGACCAAGGAGTTGGTTATTGACTTTGGGAGGTCCAGACCGAGGTCACGACCAGTTCTGATTGAGGGGGTTGAGGTGGAGGCTGTGGACTCCTACAAGTACCTTGGGCTGTGGCTGGACAGCAAGCTGGACTGGACCTGTAATTCTGACCACCTGTACAGGAAGAGTCAGAGCAGGCTGTACTTCCTGAAGAGACTGCGGTCCTTCAACATCTGCAAGAAACTCATGTGGATGTTCTATCAGTCTGTGGTGGCCAGTGTCCTGTTCTACACCGTGGTGTGCTGGGGATGCAGCATATCAAAGAAGGACTCATCCAGGCTGGACAAACTGATCAGGCGTGCTGGTTCTGTGGTCGGCATGAAGCTGGACTCCTTGGTGACGGTGGCAGAGAAGAGGACTATGGACAAACTGCTGAACATCATGGACGATGCCAGTCACCCTCTGCACACCGTCATCAGCAACCAGAAGAGCCTGTTCAGTGACAGACTGCTCCTCCCCAAATGCAGGACCAACAGACTCCGAAACTCCTTTGTCCATCATGCCATCAGACTTTACAATTCCTCCCCTGGGGGAAGGAGGAGTAACAGGAGGACAGAGGATGAGGAGGAGCAGTAGCAACTCAAATGGACTAAGTGCAATAAAATAACACATACGGACTAAGCGCAATAAAATAATACATACGGAATAAGTGCAATAAAAATTCTATTCAAATACATTCACTGCATATTTATATTTATAGTTATACTAATTATATTTGCTGTTTTATACTTTTGTCTACTTGCTTTGCACTTTATATTGTAAGATTGTTTAGTTTTATTTTATTACTCCCTGTCACCTACTCTTTGTTTGTATCTGTGTGTACTGTATTGATGCTGCTACTGGAACCCTAATTTCCCTGAGGGAACCTCCCAAAGGGATCAATAAAGTTCTATCTATCTATCTATCTATCTATCTATCTATCTATCTATCTATCTATCTATCTATCTATCTATCTATCTATCTATCTATCTATCTATCTATCTAACAACAGCATCTCAGTTTACCACAATTCCCTCTGTCCATGAACCCCTGGAACTGCAGCCTTATCTAAAGAGAAAAAACATTAATTACCAAAAGCTAAACTAAACAAGTAAGTTTTCAGTCTAGACTTAAAGATTGAGACTGTGTCTGAGTCCCGAACATATTCGGGGAGATTATTCCAGAGTAAGGGAGCTTTATTAGAGAAAGCTCTTCCTCCTGCAGAGCTCCACTGACTTTTAGGAACTACTAAGAAACCAGCACCCTGAGATCTACATAATTGCGGTGGTTCATAATAGGAGATGAGGTCTCGTAAATACTCAGGAGCGAGCCCGTGTAGGGATTTATACGTTAACAGGAGAATTTTATAGTCTATGCAGAATTTGACTGGAAGCCAGTGCAGTGCTGACAGGACTGGACTAATATGGTCAAATTTTCTAGTTTTAGTAAGAACCCTGGCTGCAGCTTTTTGAACTAGCTGAAGTTACTGCCGGAACATCCAGACAGTAGCGCATTACAATAATCTAGCCTTGAGGTAATGAAGGCATGTACTAATTTTTCTGCGTCATGCAGGGATAGGGCATTTCTTAGCTTGGCAATATTACGGAGGTGTAGAAAAGCTGTTCTAATAACATAGGATATGTGTTTATCGAATGCTAGATCTGAATCTATGATGACTCCAAGGTTTTTAGCTGCTGAACCAGGGGTGACAGAGAAGTCGGAAAGATTTAGCATTAAGTCTGATAATTTATTTCTAGCAGCTTTGGGGCCTAATAGGAGAACTTCTGTTTTATCACTATTTAATAGGAGGAAGTTGTGTGACATCCACAATTTCACATCTTTGTAACAGACAGGGTCTTATACACCATAAAAAAAAAAAAAAACAGGATTCATTTTTTTAGCATCCACTAGGGGGCGACGATAGTAATAGGTACATTTCCTGTAGAAAAGGAAAGTAGAGTAGTGCCTCCAGGTAGAGCAGTTGAGGAGCTTCTACAGGTGTTCCAGCCTGGCTCTGGATGTTCTTCATAACTTCAAACATGTTAGTTTTCTGCTTGGGTGTAAGTACCTCCTTTTAAGTTTATATTTTAGGGAGTGTTTCTTAGATTTATCTTATTTTGTTGTGGGGAAAATGAGTAGTGTATTTGAGGAACCTGTTCACTATATGAATGCTAGGCTTATGTGCTATGCTAGTGATCTATGTTAGTGACCTATGTTATGTTGGTGTCTTGTGCTAATTTGTTATGCTAACATGCTAAGCTAACATGCTAAGCTAATGTGCTATGCAAATTACCTATTGTCATAACCTATACCAGTGTCTTATGTTAATATCTTATGCTAATATGCTATGCTAATATGCTAGGCTAAGCTAAGCTAACATGCTGTGTTGTGATCTGTAGTATGCTGGGCCAATGTGTTAAAGAATGGATTAAATGTTTAATTTAGGAGCAGTTTTTTGAACCAGGCTCCAACTTGGGGATCTATTGAATCTTGGGAAAATGGGTCTATCCATGAATTGCTGCAACAGAATCATAAACACACAGATCTAAGGAACATCTTGCTTGGACCATTTTCCACCCTTTTTTAAAAGGATTATTGGTAAGACTGATCAATTTTTTTTAATCTTTTCTGAACACTTGTTTTTCATCTTTTTTGAAACTGGACTTTTTTTTCTAAGGACAATGTAATTATGTGGAATTTGGTCTACTGTTTTATAATCTATGTCGGTGCGATCTCTGTAGCAAATCACTATAAAAGTAGTATGTGGGGTTAATGGCATATCCGTGGTAACGTGTGAGTGATTTGACATGTTAGCTATCAGTGTTAGGAAGCAGGAGACCTTCTTTATTCTATTTTCTATTGTGCTCCCCTTATGGGGGAAAGTCACATCTTTTACACAATCCTCAATTTTCTTTAATCTCACTCTGTCATCAGGTTTGGCTGATATGAAGAGCTGCGTGTCATCTGCATAACAATGAAAATTTACATCATGTTTTCTAATAACTTTGCCCAGTGGGAGCATATATAATGTAAATAATAACGGTCCTAATATAGAGCCATGTGGAATTCCATATCTTACCAAAGACACATTGTTTGTTTATCCTCACAAACTGATAGCGATCGGTTAAGTATGATTTAAACCATGATAATGCAGTTCCAGTTACACCGACCATGTTCTCTAATCTTTCTAAAAGGATAGTAGGATCTATTGTATCAAAGGCTGCGCTCAGATCGAGAAGTACCAGTAGGGAAACACAGCCTTGGTCGGTGGCTATAAGTAGATCGTTTGTTATTCTAACTAAAGCTGTCTCAGTGCTATGATGGGGCCTAAAGCCTGATTGAAAATTTTCATAGATTTGGTTTCTTTGCAGATGAGAGAAAAGTTGTTGGGCCACAGCTTTTTTCTAAAATCTTAGAAATAAACGGTAAGTTTGAAATAGGTCTATAGTTAGACAGTACTAACTGCTTTGAGGTACGAGTTTGATCATTGTACCACAGTGCAAGCTTTTTCTGTCTCTCTATTTAATGTTTTAGATTAAAGGGGTGCTACAACATCTAAGGTAGAGCGAAAGGTATTTTCTAAACCTTCGGTTAGTTTGTCTAGTTCTACTGGGTCTACGGGAGAATACATTATATTTGATAAATTGGAAAGCTTATCGGTAAATTGTTGGGCTGTAAAAGGCGTTATTGAACGTTTCATAGAGAAGCTATGGGATGTACGTGTATTATGACTAAGATGTAATTGAAATTAAAAAAGGTAATCTGAAATATTCAGATATCATAGATTATCTATGCTAACACCCAGGGTGAAAAATAAATCCAGAGTATGATTACAGTAATTAGTAGGTCCTGTTATATTTTGAATAATACCAACTGAGTCTAAAATCGATGTGAATGCCTTTTTTAATGGATCATCCAATTTTTTTTTAAATGAATGTTGAAGTCTCCTACTATCACTACATACTGCTAAGTCTGTAACAAAATCACTAAATTATTAAAAAAATTCTAGATAGGGCCCTGGTGGTCTGTAGATATTAATTAGAGAAAATGCATTCTTTTTTGTAACTGGATTAATTATACTGGTGTAAAGAAGCTCAAAAGAAGTAAAATTATCATAGTGTTTCTGATTGCTAACTAAGGTATTTCGGAAAAGTATGCAGACCCCACCTCCTCTACCAAACAATCTCGGATTGTGTATATAATTGTAGCCTGCAGGGGTGGCTTCATTTAATGCTACATATTCATTTGGCCTAATCCAGGTTTCTGTCAGGCACAGAACATCAAATTTCTGATCAATTATCATTTCATTCACCAGAACTGCTTTTGAATTTAGAGATCTGATATTAAGTAAACCAATCTTTAGGTTTATAGTGTTAGTACTACAGTCTGGATATGATTTTTTAATATAGGTTAAATTATTTAGATTGACTGTTTGAGTTTTTGGACGTTTTTGTTTGACTCGGGGGACAGACACAGTCTGAATACACTGGTATCTTGGTAACATCTCTTTGCAGCTCACAGACGGTCGGTTAAGCCTCTCTGTCTGTGGCCTGGTCCCGGCCCTGGATTGTCAGCAGCTTCTAACACTGCTATGAGCTATGCTGCATGAAAGTAAGGCAGCACTGTAGTTATCTATAAAACCCACATGATTTTCTGCACACTACTTGGTCATCCAGCGGTTCAGTTAAGAAAGCCTGCTGTAAGCTTCATCACCACGCCTCATTGGGATGGGGCCAGAGCAGATTACCTCCTCGGACAGCGTCTGGGCCTGTTTAATCACCTCTTTAATATTAGCCTTAGTTACTTCAGACTGCCGCAGACGAATATCATTGGCCCCTACATGAATTACTACCCTCGAATATCTCCTATTCCCTAACAGCCTAAGGTTGCCACTAATGTCCGGTGCTCTGGCTCCTGGTAAACAAGTAACTGTTGCCGCTGGTGCCCCTAAAGGAGTAGCTAATTTCACGTGTCGGACAGTAGAGTCTCCAATCAACAGGCTCCTCAGCGGGTGCTTCACTGAGCGGGGCAAACCTGTATGACACTTGAACTGGGAAAGCATGGTGTTCAGGTGGGCTGGCTGTGGCCTTTGCGGTAGCCTTAGCCTTAGCCTTTCGACTATGCCGCCGAGACGTTACCCATTCGCCCCGCTGTGAGGGCTCTAAGGCCAGATTCGAGGGGGTACTAGCGTAGGGTACTAGAGGGGGTACCTGAGGGCTGCTAACAGTGAATCCTGCTGTCTATCCCTTATTAAACCCCGGATGTGCAGCTCTAACTTATTCACCTTATCCACAAAGGTGCTAACTATCTCACACTTAGTACAAATACCACTATTTTTATCAGTATCGGTGGACATGCCACACTCTGAACAGGAGTAAACCTGAGCAGTAGCCATGGTAAAAAAAAAAGCACTTACACAAACAAACTGCAGCAGCAAACAGCTAATCCAGCAAATCTAAGGAAAAAGTCTATAAAAGTAGACTAAGTGTTGATTAATAGGTGTGTAGAGCAAAGAGGAAGCAGACTAAAAGTGGATTAGTAAGTGTGACGAGAGTAAAAGAAGAAGAAAACAATTTTTTTTGTAATGTTTTTATTATTTAATTGGGCCCTCCAAATAACTAATTGTTAATTAATCTTTCAAATATATTGATAACATCAACTGAAGGAATGAACTTTAGTCACAGTCCTCTCAACATATTGGACATTCTGTTGGCGGCTTTCTTTCTCAAAGGTGAACCGATACTGTGGAATTTTTCCAGAATGATCCTGTGAACATAGCATGTAATATAATAGAACGAATAGGCAAATTAATTAATTCCAAGACCGTTATCTCTTCAGTCTTAAATCGTCTCACAAAGATGACTATCAGACCTAATTCACAATACCCCACACTGTGAAAATCCTGAAGAAGAACAAATATTACTGTGGATTTTTTCCACAGTGACCCTGTGAACATAGATTTTAGTCTCAACTAAAATCCGTCAGCACCTTCCCTTTCTCAACTAAGATCAGTCAGTACACCCCCGTGCTCACCTGAAATCAGTCAGCACCTCCCCGTTCTCAACTAAAATCCGTAAGCACACCCCCCCCCCCTTTCTCAACTAAAATCCGTCAACACACCCAAACCAACACCCCCCCCCTCTCCACTAAAATAAGTCAGTACACCCCCCCCGTTCTCAACTAAGATCCGTCAGTACACCCCCCTTCTCATCTAAAATCCGTCAGCACCCCTCTTCTCAACTAAAATCCGTCAGCACCCCCTCCCCCGCTCTCAACTAATATCCGTCAACCCCCCTCCCCCGTTCTCAGCTAAAATCCATCAGCACCCCCCCTTCTCAACTAAGATCTGTCAGTACGCCCCCGTGCTGACAGAAATCAGTCAGCACCTCCCCGTTTTCCACTAAAATCCGTAAGCACACCCCCCCTTTCTCAACTAAAATCCGTCAACACACCAAAACCAACACCCCCCCCACCCTTCTCAACTAAAATCCGTCAGCACCTCCCCTTTATCAACTAAGATCAGTCAGTACACCCCCGTGCTCACCTGAAATCAGTCAGCACCTCCCCGTTTTCCACTAAAATCCGTAAGCACACCCCCCCCTTTCTCAACTAAAATCCGTCAACACACCCAAACCAACACCCCCCCCTCCCCTCTCAACTAAAATAAGTCAGTACACCCCCCCCCGTTCTTAACTAAGATCCGTCAGTACAACCCCTTTCTCAGCTAAGATCCGTCAGCACATTGCCCCCCCTTCTTAGCTAAGATCCATCAGTAAACCGTCCCCCCCCCCCCCCCCTTCTCAACTAAAATCCGGCAGCACACCGACTACCCCCCCCCCTTTCTCAACTAAGATCAGTCAGCTCAACCCCGCCGCCATTTCTCAACTAAGATCAGTCAGTACACCCCCTCTCAAATAAAATGAGTCAGTACACCCCCCCTGTTCTTAACTAAGATCCGTCAGTACAACCCCTTTCTCAGCTAAGATCCGTCAGCACATTGCCCCCCCTTCTTAGCTAAGATCCATCAGTACACCGCCCCCCCCCCCCTTTCTCAACTAAAATCCGGCAGCACACCTACCCCCCCCCTTTCTCAACTAAAATCCGTCAACACACCCAAACCAACACCCCCCCCTCCCCTCTCAACTAAAATAAGTCAGTACACCCCCCCCTGTTCTTAACTAAGATCCGTCAGTACAGCCCCTTTCTCAACTAAGATCCGTCAGTACACCCCCCCTGTTCTTAACTAAGATCCGTCAGTACAACCCCTTTCTCAGCTAAGATCCGTCAGCACATTGTCCCCTTCTTAGCTAAGATCCATCAGTACACCGTCCCCCCCCTTTCTCAACTAAGATCCGTCAGCACCTCCCCATTCTCAACTAAAATCCGTCAGCACCTCCCTGTTCTCAACTAAAATCCGTAAGCACACCCCCCCTCTCTCAACTAAAATCTGTCAACACCCCCCCACCACCCCCCTCCGTTCTTAACTAAAATCCGTCAGCACCCCCCCTTTCTCAACTAAGATCCGTCAGTACACCTCTCCGTTCTCAACTAAAATCCGTAAGCACATCCCCCTTTCTCAATTAAAATCTGTCAGCAACCCCCCCCCCCCTTCTCAGCTAAGATCAGTCAGTACACCTCTCCGTTCTCAACTAAAATCCGTAAGCACATCCCCCTTTCTCAATTAAAATCTGTCAGCAACCCCCCCCCCCCTTCTCAGCTAAGATCAGTCAGTACACCCCCACACTTCTCAACTAAAATCCGTCAGCACTCCCTACCGTCGGAACCCCCTATACCTCTATCCCAACATAAATCAAGACACCCTACTCCTCTATCCCATCAAGTATCTGCACCCTTCCCTTCTAACCCAACCAGAATCGAGACACCCTACCCCTCTATCCCATCAAGAATCTGCACCCTTCCCTTCTAACCCAACCAGAATCGAGACACCCTACCCCTCTATCCCATCAAGAATCAGGACACCGTACCCCTCTATCCCAACAAGAATCAGGACACCGTACTCCTCTATTCCAACAAGAATCAGGACACCCTACCCCTCTATACCATCAAGAATAGGGACACCCTAACCCTCTATCCCAACAAGAATCGGGACACCTTACCCCTCTTTCCCACCCAGAATCGGGGCACTCCACCCCTCTATCACATCAAGAATCAGCACACTCTACCTCTCTGTCCCAACAAGAATCGGGATACCCTACCTCTCTATCCCAAAAAGAATCGGCACCCTTCCCCTCTATCCCAACAAGAATCTGGACACCCTACCCCTCTTTCACATGCAGAATCGGGGTAGTCCACCCCTCTATCCCATCAAGAATCAGCACACTCTACCCCTCTATCACAACAAGAATCGGGATACCCTACCCCTCTATCTTATCAAGAATCGGCACCTTACCCCTCTATCCCAACAAGAATAGGAACACCCTACCCCTCTATCTCAACAAGAATCAGGCATTCCACCCCTCTATTTCAACAAGAATCGGTGCACTCCACCCCTCTATCCCAACAAGAATCGACACCCTACCCCTCTATCCCAAAAAGAAACAGGTACCCTATTCCTTGATCCTAACAAGAATCGGGACACCCTATTATTCTATCCATCCTACCACTCTATTCCAACAAGCTTATTTTAGACCTGATTCTCAGTCTTTGCTGATTGGCTCTAGTCTAAAGATGTTTGGTCAGTAGGAATGGGACAGTTGGAAAGAAATTGAGGAGAGTATGGGGCGGAGATTTTTGATTAAGTAGTTGTACTTACTTGCCACAATACACTTATTTGGCAGTTTTTAAGTGTATGTTATTTCACTTTCCAACTTTCCATGTTCCATACAGCTATTTAAGTTTAATGGAAATAATTAGAAGCCGCCAACATCTGCCTTATACAAAGCATAGCCTATGGCTACCACTTTGTGTCTAACCTCTAGCGCCCCTGCAGTCTGTACATGCTGATCCTATTTTCTTGCACAACTTTTTTTTTATGTTTGTTTAGTTATGAGACAGCATTTTTGCTTTGTTCTCTAGGTAAAGTACGGTATGTGTATTGGGTTATGTTTGGTTTGGTTCAGCAGCAGGGTGGCGTTGTATAGTGTATGATCTCTAGTCTTTTAGTGTGCAGTTTACAGTTTTTTCATTTGCGATAACAATCAGTAAAACTTAGTGGGGAGTTTTAAAGTGTGAGACACCCAGTCTGATTATAATCTGATACTGCTTTAAAAGCCCTGCAGTGTATTCAAGGCATTAGAAGCACAGTGACTCGATTAAACCAGAGCCTTAATCAATTAGTTCCATTGTTGTTTTTGTTCGGATTTGCTCAGTTTTGTACAGGAATAACACGAGTCTTAAGGTGGTTCAATCATATAAGCTAGAGTAAAACTATGTGAAATCAGACGAAACCAAAAATATGCCCACAATTACAATCTCATATGCAATGTTCACAATTAATAGTACCTATAAAATATTTTATTGTACAATTATTTTTCCCTAATTGCCATTGATGTATGTGTTTGCTGTACAAAGTTAAACTAGGTTACCAGAATGCATCACTTTATGATAAACTGCTGGGAAATTTTACTGATAAAAAATTTTATCGCACCCATATGGGCAGCCAGTTAGAGCTGGCTCCACAAAAACATGTCAACCAGTAACTATGGGATTTCCTGTACTCGCACTTAACATGCACAAACCATTTTGGATTTAGAAGTAGGTTTACTTGATCAGAAATGCAGATAAATTAATAAACAGGATGAAACATGATAGGAAAGAGAGCAAGCAGTTCTAGTCAGCAGCCTGATATCATACAATCACACGTTGTAAAAAAAAAAGTGTGGGTTTACAGTTTGGCACTTAATTAATGTATGCTTTAAAATTTAGAAAACAATGCTAAACTATCATAACATATAATTATATTGTCACACCTTAGCCCTTGTCTGTCTTGTGTTTCTCCCTCATTTGGTCTCTTGTGCTCCTGCCCCTCTGTTTACCTGTTATGTGTTTCCCAGCCATGTGCTATTGTTGTGTTTTGGTCCTGTCTCCGCCCTAGCCCCACCCTGTCATCAGTTATTTGTAACCCCGCCCCCTCTTGATTGATCCTCAGGTGCTTCCAGTTTCCTGTTCCCTCCTCCTGTATATAAGCCCCTTTGTTTCAAGTCTTCCTTGTCTTGTCTTTGTTTGCTGGGCGTGGTCTTGTCAGGTCTGTTACATGTCTTATGCTGCTTGTTAGGTTCCTGTTTTCTAGATAAGTCTTTTTGAGTTTTGTTTTCCTTGTTTCTTAGTTTACTTACCTTAGTATTGTATGTTTAGGTTTTGTGTTTCCTTACCAGTGTTTGTTTTGTTTTTTTCAGTAATACTTTTATCATGTTTGTTTGTTAATTTATTAGTTTGTTTATTTATTAAATCTATATTCTGCATTTACGTCCACCCCTCATCTCATCCGTAACATATATATATATATATATATATATATATATATATATATATATATATATATATATATATATATATATATATATATATATATATATATATGGGACAACATTAAAAAAAAATAGGAGAATGAGTAGAATGTCTAAAGTGGTGTTTGTAATATTTGACCTTCTTCAGGATTTTGACAGTCTCAGGTATTGGAAATTAGACCTGAAAATAATTTTTGTGAGACAACAAAAGACTGAAGAGATAATGGTCTGGGAATTAGTCGAAAAGTTCTATTTCACCATTTATTGCATTATATTACATTATCTGTTCACAGGGTCATTATGGGAAAAATCCACAGTAAAATTTGTCCTTCTTTAGGATTTTGACAGTTTCAGGTATTGGGTATTTGGTCTGAGTCATTTTTCTGAGACGATTTAAGACTGAAGAGATAACAGTCTGGGAATAAGGCGAAAAGTGCAATTTGCCTATTCCTTCTATTATGCTATATGCTATGTTCACAGAATCATTCTGGAAAAATTCCACAGTAATAATTGTTGTTCTTCTGGATTTTGACAGTGTGGGGTATTGAATATTAGGGCTGATAGTCTTTTTGTGAGACGGATTAAGACTGAGATAATGGTCTTGGAATGAGGTGAAAAGTGCTATTTCACCATTAATTATTAATATTAATTAATATTATATTACATGCTGTATTCACAGGGTCATTGTGAAAAACAGTAATATTTTTCCTTCTTCAGGATTTTGACAGTCTTATGTATTGTGTATTATGTATGGTAGTTTTCCAGACGACTTAAGAGATAATAGCCTGGGAATTAGGCCAAAAGTGAGAGCAATAACGTTTTAATTCATATCATCTAATTTTATTTACATTATATTTTACTCAGAATTCAATTCTGTCCCTCGCATTGTGTTCTCCCCTTTATTCAGAGCGTTTACACAGCGCTTTGCTTCCATGCAGTTTTTTACTGTTAAAATGCGCCATCTACAGGCGGCCGCATTTATGTTCAGCCAGCATTTAAGGTGGAACGGAAATCTGAATAAGACCCTGGCGAATAAGAAGCTAACTTCAGCCTCGTGGGTTTTTCTAACGTTTTCATTCCGTTATTTCTGTTTAAGAGCGGCATATGGGCAGGACTAACTACAGTAGCACATAAATGTTTTTAAACTGTTAATATAGTATTTTGTAAAATACTTATACACATTCAGCTTCACCGCTGTTCAGAAGTTTAAATCGCGCTACGTTTAACCGGTAGCAACGCAGTTTCCGCCTTCTTTTGACAGATCTGTTAAGGTGATTGGCTGCAGTAAAAAATGATGGACAGCTTGGTCTGTCTGTAAAAAGTGATTGACAACGAAAGTGTAGCATCTGATTGGTTTAGCCACGCCCACTGGGGGGCTCCGGTCTGCAGCATTACTCTTCTCAGAGAGCTGCTGGCTGGTAGAATTGATGCCTAATTGTGAGATACCTTAAGTTTAAAGTAAGCTAGCCTTTTAGTTCAGTGTGTGTGCTATAGCCTATTGTCTACTAACACAGCAGAGCTGAAAGTGAAACAGTGCTGAGACTAGCAATATTTCTGCTGCATATATCAACATGTAAATAACCTACCAATATCACTGTAGGCGCAAGTACACATTAGTAATTTATTAAGCAATAAAGCAGTTTATTATTTTTGTCTGGTAAAAAGCCTTAGCATTGCAGTGCAGTGCAGTGCTTAAAAGTTATTGTCAATGCTCAATAACTTCATGATGTTACCAAAGCCAATGAAATAAATGTGATCTCAATATTAATAAAAAATAATTGTGATTATGATTTTTGCAATACATTTTTGCCAGAGATTGATAGGGGCCCACTGACATTGCGAGTGTACAGGGCCCAGAATTTGCTGCAACACCCCTACATAAGATATTGGCCAAAACACCTAGTCATATTACTTTCTACCCTCCCAGTTTGGTCTACAGTTTGGGCTTCACGGTCGTTTCCTCCGGAGAATAATAATGATAATAATAAGAAGAAAAAAAATCAGCACCTACAGTGCTTGAATTCAAATTTGGGAAATCTTAATCCTTAGTCCATCCTGTTTTCCCAGAGCAACACTCCTTTTTCTATTGCAATAAACAATTCTTTTTTTCAGGATTCTGCCACTGGGTGGCAACATAGAACCAAAATATCACAGCATTAGTCCAATGGAAAGCTGAGGAATGCAGTACAGCGGATGCAGAAGAACACACGCAGGAGAACACGTCACTTGCGTCACAATGATTCACGTTAGAGCAACATTCACTAGCACCAATAATCATGTTAAGTCAGTGGGTCCATCAATATCCTCAACGATTTCATGGACAAAAACCTGCACAGTGCCTTAAGCAAATCAAATAAGTCCTTTAGTATTTTTATTTATTTTTATTTTTAAAAATATTCACTGCTGTTACAATATACTTTGCATAATATTCATACTTAATAGAATTACAGTATTTGTTACAATCTGCATATACAATATTTAAAACATATCATTTGTAGTGTAAAAACATCAAACCACAAAACATTAAATTAATTATATATATATATATATATATAATCTTTCTGTATGAGGATGGGTACCATAGTGATGATACAAAACGGTGAGATACAGAGAGATCTGAATGATGGATAAAACTCCATAAGAAGAAGATAGCTTGGATGTGTGCGTGTGGTGAGCGAGTGAGTGAGTGTGATGTCCTATATCAGTAGCACCATTGTTCTGTACTCCACTGCACAGGAGCCGTAGTGTCTTGTTCACTGTACACACACACAGCTTTTTTTTATATATTTTTTTTAGGTTGTTTGGGCTAGATTTTAGATCCAGTCGGTACAACTGCAGTTACTGGATGAGGATCAGACTGCTGAGCTGTTCTCACAAGGGCCAGGGCAGGTCACTGAAATCCACAGGCCCACCCAGGCCAGCATCAGCCTCCAAAAGGCTCATGATGACAGCCATGGCTGCCTCGTCGTTGCTGGGACTGCTGGAGCCAGGCTCATCCATGATGTCAATGCTCAAGTGGGAGTTGTCACCTACAGTAAAAGATTGAAATATGACCAGAGTCTATTAACATCTCAAAGATTCACAACATTCTTTTTTTTATCTGGAGCCCTGCATATTCTGTGTAGGATTTTGGGTTTAGCTAGATAGGGTGTGTAGGTAGCTGAACTCTTTGATATGCCCGATCCACGTACAGATCCATATTCCAGTCCAAAGCTAAAGCTGGAAAATAAACCCGCCGTAATGTTAACGTTCCAGTTTAACAGTTTACCCTGAACCCCCAGCAGCTTCAGTCTGCGACTGACTGAGTAAACTTTAGCTGTTTGTCTACAAAAAAGTAAATTATCTGGAGAGTTTTAACTTTGGAAACACAGTGCAGTAGAACGGTACACGTAAAGTCAGCGTCCGAGAGGGAAACAGATTAACACCAGCAGTATGTTAGCCTTGGTAGCACTGAACTGACAGCAGCTGCATTCCGGTGTTGTAAATCCACATATCCTATAAAACACTTAACCAGCACAAACACACCTATCTGTTATTAAAAAACAGTCATCATTTAGTTCGGAAATACAGTTAACATTGCCAGTTAGCCGTTAGCCATCTCTATAAAGATCTGCAGTCTGTTAGCCTAGCTAGCAAATGCATTCCGGCATTGTGAATGTAATAATGTAATAAATCTTAAGTGAGTTACAGCCATAATCCACATCTAATATCAAACCACGGATCCTACCAACCCTAACCAGCACTAAGAAATCAATCAGTTATTAAAAAACAGTGATTAACAGAAATACAGTTTGCATCGCCGGTTAGCTATTGCAGCTAATCCTCTATGCTACCTGTCTCCTGCGCAACCGTTGCAAAAAATGCCCTGAATTTAATATTTAACCTATTTAATATTTAACTTTTTTTTATATTTAATAAAAATTAAAAAATTTGATTTGAAAGGAAACTATTGTGTAATTGCATATAAAGTGTCAAATAAATAACTTTTAAATGCATTTACATTAAATGCACCTGTGGATACTCTTCAAAGGGCTGTGTGGTCTGTTTCAGCCTCATTATGTAACCTTAATCATAGTACTATCAATAAACTAAAAGTATCGGTATTTGTATCGGTATCGGAAAATTTATATCAGTCCCATCAATATAACAAATGTTCAGATAAAACCAGATGTAATCAAAACTTACTCATTATGGAGTTGTTGGAGTACGGGTATCCTATGGAGTCCGGACCAGACACAATTCCATTGGAGGGCAAGTCAGGGGTGCCTCCATTTTGAATCTACAAATCACAAAGTGTCAGCGTGACATCTCTCGGAAATGAAGATGCTGATCTTTATGCAAGAGCTGCTATAGAGACATTACTGCATTTATTGCTTATGCTTCATTATGCACATATACAACACATATATTATGTAACAGTGTGGGGAGTGAGAGGGAGAAAGAATGACAGCAAGGGTTTGCTCTTACTTTCTTGCCCCCTGGAGAGTAGGTGTCAGGAGGGGGAGTGCTGGTGATGTTGAGGGGGCTGGAACCACAGCTAGAGGGAGAGGATCCACGAATCCTACAGATGAGAAGAAGAGAGAAAAGGCTTTTTGATATATTGCCCCTAATTCTAAAACACTATAACTACATTCTGTCTGTTCTGAGAAGAATTGTTATTTAATTATTAAACACTGCAAAAGTTAGTTGCATTCTTAAAGGGGTTTACTGTGTTTTTTGTAAATTCAGAGAGAATTACTTTTATTTTCTGTTGAGAGTGAAGTTTTAAAGTAAGGTTTAAAGCCCTTTAATATGCTTTATGCATATTGAGAGGGTTTATTGTATATTGTATTGTACTATAGAGTTTATCATACTTTTTTTACTTTTAGAATTCGAGGAATTTCTGTTTTTTTAGATTTCGAGGGGGTTTACTGTGCATTTCATATTGAGAAATAGGGATTGCATTTTTGTTTATTTTTAAATTAATCTATTTTAAACATTGTTTCTTCTTGGGGGTTTGTGTTTTTGTGGAGATAGAGGATAAGGTAAATTTTTTTTTTTATTTTTAGATTTAGAGATGTTTGGTGTTTTCAGGAGATTTTAGGGGCTTTAGTGGGGTTTTGTAGATTTCAATAAGAAGGGTTTATATGCATACGTGCTTAGTGTATTTTAGTTGTTTTTTTATTTAATTATTTTTTTTCTTCATTAAATTAAATTCTGTGCAACAATCAGGAATTGTCTCACCTCTGAATCTCCATCACCTCCTCAGCAATCATGCGGCCGATCTTCCCAGCCCCGGCCCGTGTCCCACCCGGGATGCCTGGGACAGTCTGGAGAGGCCGCTTCCCTCCACCTAGTGCAAAACATCACACACACACACACTTTCAAACATGAGCATTATAATCATTTGATATGTTTACCTAACAAAAGCTCATTTGTTTTGCTTAGATTTGCTTAGTTTTTACTGAACTTCATTATCACACTCTGACCCAGTATAAATAATGAAAAGTCCAGTGCTCTCTCTGGCACCTATTTAAAAAAAAATGAACATCCCACAACATTTACCTTAGCCTTGGGAATTTTGCATATCTTGTATGTATATTATATTCTACAACACCTTTGTCTCTATATTTATCCGTTTAAATAGCTGTATTCTGTTTTCTTTATTTCCTTACAGTGTTAAAGTGAAAGCTTGTAAACCCTTTAGAGCTTTCTGTATTTTTAAATCAATTTGACCCAAAACTTTATCTGATTTTCACACGTCCTAAAAGTGGCTATGGAGAACCAAAACAAATGGGACAGCAGTATTATATTTGATCATTTATTTGCTAAGGAAAATAATGTAATAATACATATCTTTTTTATCAAAGAGTTTCTTATTATTTTCTGGATGAATTGTTGCATTGAAAAAACTAAACAAAAACCCTCCCACTCCCTACTGCACCTATAAATTTCCTTCGGTAAAAATAAACACACGAATAAACAAATACAATCTAACAAAAGTGGCTGTATCAGTCACAGAGTAGCAACAATGACAGATTGTGGTGGTATATACAGTCTCATGCATCAATGTCCATTTGTTCGACATATGCAATGATAGGCTGCCAGATAGCATAGAATTTCAAGCTGTTCCCACTTGTTTTGTAACAATTTTTTGCTAAATTTAAAAAATACATTAGTTCCTTTATCCGATGGTTAAAAGTAGGTGGACTTCCGTTTTTACATTTGAGCAAGATCAGTCGTCTTACTAACAAGGTTGTAAAGACTATCACATTTTTTACTGATTTATCTATGAAAAAAATCCTGTAATGTCACCCCAAATACAGCCTTGTCTGGTGAAGGTGGGATAATAGTTTCTAAAGCATTTGAAAGAAAGGAAAATATAAATCGCCAAAATGTTGTTAATGTAGAGCAGGTCCAGTACATATGTGAAAGGGTCTGTACACCTCTTACAGACAGGATTAATATCCAGTACAATTTTTTTTAGCTTTACTTTAGACCAATGTAAGCAGTGAACAACCTTAAACTGCGTCACACTGTGTCTCAAACAAATTGATGAGGAGTGAATTCTGTTCAAGGCTTCTTCCCGTGTTTTTTCCAACATTTGTATATTCAGCTCCTCTTCCTATTGTTGTAGCGAAAGTAGCGATTCTGATTTTTCTGAATTAATTAACGTATATACTGTCCCAAATCTTTGTGAAGCTATGGTAGATTCTAAAATAGTCTTTTTTAGATTTTTTGGTGGTAAGGTGAAAAAAATTGAGGGTAATGTGATGAAATAAAAGTCAGCAGTTGTAAATACCTAAAAAAGTGTGAATGAGGGATATTTCCTATTCTTCTGAGCTGTTCGACTGTTCCGAAATGATCAATAAAAATATTTTTATCGCACTGAAGCCCATATCTCTCCATTTAATGACAGCTGTATCAGTTACTGAGGAAATAGTATTATGATAAATGTTTCACGGATTAGATTTATACTTGGACAAAGGCTCGCGCATCGGGATAACTGAGCAAATCAGTGCCAGCAGTGACACCGGATTACATAAGATTTTTCCAATTGCACCCATTTGGGGTCACTCTGTTCCTTCACAGCGCTAATCCAATGTAATAATGTAAGTTTGGTAATGATAAACCACCTTGTGTACGATGCTTTTGCAGAATACTCAAACGTGCTCTAGGCTTTTTATTATGCCAAATGAACTTAACAAATTAGCTTACTGATGCTTTTTGTTAAAAATATTGGAATATTTTGAAACAGAAATAAAAATTTAGGGGCCACATTCATTTTAATGATATTTATTCTGCCCCCTAGGGATAGGGAGAGTAAATCCCACCGTTCAAGATCTTGCTTCACTTTAGTTATAAGAGGGGGGAAATTGACATTATAAAGATCCCTATATTTGTGCGTCACCCATATTCCTAAATAATTAAACTTATTAGTATTAATTTTAAATGGGATCTGATTTAATATGGTTGCCCTGTGTGTTTTATTCATGGGCATAAGCTCACTCTTTCCAAGATTAACTTTATATCCTGACACTTTACTAAAGCTATTTAATGCATGGAGTAATTCTGGTAATCTAGACATTGGGTCAGATATATATAAAAGCATATTGTCTGCATATAAAGAAATCTTGTGAGTTAAACCTTCTCTACATATCCCTTTAATTGCATCTTCGTTGCATACTAATATAGCTAAGGGTTCAATCACTAAGGAAAAGAGGAGGGACAAGAGGGGACAGCCTTGTCTAGTGCCCAATTCTAGCTTTAAAAAAGAGGAAAAAGCGTTGTTTGTACTAGTGATGGGACGATACACTTTTTTCAGCTCCGATCTGATACCGTTATAAAACTGATATAAAATTGCTGATACCGATACAAATACCGATACTTTTAGTTTATTGATAGTACTATGATTAAGGTTACATAATGAGGCTGAAACAGACCATACAGCCCTTTGAAGAGTATCCACAGGTGCATTTAATGTAAATGCATTCAAAAGTTATTTATTTGACACACTTTATATGCAATTACACAATAGTTTCCTTTCAAATTAAGGGTTTTCATTTTTATTAATTTGCGCAGTTGACTTTTATTTTGACAGGTAGCATAGAGGATTAGCTGCAATAGCTAACCGGCGATGCAAACTGTATTTCCGTTAATCACTGTTTTTTAATAACTGATTGATTTCTTAGTGCTGGTTAGGGTTGGTAGGATCTGTGGTTTGATATTAGATGTGGATTATGGCTGTAACTCACTTAAGATAATTATTTATTGCATTCACTGCATTCAATGCCGGAATGATTTTGCTAGCTAGGCTAAAAGACTGAAGATCTTAATAGAGATGGCTAACGGCTAACTGGCAATGCTAACTGTATTCCCGAACTAAATGAATTACTGTTTTTTAATAACAGATAGGTGTGTTTGTGCTGGTTAAGTGTTTGTAGAGCCTTGTGGTTTTATAGTAGGCCTGGACAATAATTCGATATCTGTATTTATCGCGATAAGAAATATTTCAATAACAGTGATATCATTTTTTTCTGGTATATCGATATGTATTATTTACAGAATCTGTCACAGACATGCATTTTTTACTGGCGTCAGCTCGCCGCACAGCTGAACACAATCATCCTCCGTAGCTGGGCTATCTCTGTGCGGGATGACGTAATCACGCAGGCACGTAGCCAGACAGGCTAGGCTAGGCTAGGCTCGGGTCCACTACGCATCTAAAATGTCTCGCGCTGGAGCCAAACAGAGCCGGGACGAGCGGATCCAAGGCTAAGGTAGGCTCGGTTCGCATCTGAAATGTTCCGCCCTGGAGCGGAACGGAACCGAGCGTCCTAATTTAAAGTTATTTTTCTTGGTAATAGTTATATAGGCTTATGTTTGGCAGGGATGTCATGTTTTTATTTTGCTATATGCAAATAAAATCGAGCATTGATTTATTTTTTTTATTTCTTAAGTATTATAAAGTTTTTTGTGAAAGGAGGTTTCAAAGACTTAGACAGTAGTAGGTACATATTTCCATTGCAGGGATTCTTTTTTTTCTTCATCATTTACAGAACAATAAAATCTGATTAAATACAAGCAAATTGAATCTCAAGAGATGGTGGGTCATGCAGCAAAACAACGACCCTAAGCACTTTAAACTATGGTTTAATAAAAATAAAATTAATGTTTTGAAACCAGTCAAGGTCCTGACCTTAATCCATAGAAATATTGTGGAAGGACCTAAAGCAGCACAGTAACAACAGAGTTGAAAAAGGGTAAAACAGGCTAATGTGCAGGACTAGTCAACAGTTATCTGAAACATTATCTGTAGTTATTGCGTCAGAAGGCCTGATACTGAAAGTAAAAAACCCTATTCCACATTCAGATTAAAAAAAATCTTTAAATCAAGTTTAATAGTTTTGTCTTATTTGTTTGATTGCATTTTTACACTTCTGATGTAAAAGTTTTAGGCTTTTTAAGGTTCAAAAACTTAAAAGCACCACTATAAGAACAAACTGTCAATAAAACGTCAATAAAGTGACTGAATTAGATTTTAAAGGTCACTAAAGCTTAAGTTAGATTCTGTTATTCTTTAGACATATCAAATAAATAAGCTGGTGTACTGACCATTTTCAGAAGTGAGCACACTGTCCATGCTCTGAGGGGAGGCAGCGGACTGATAGCTGGGGTCGGCTCCTTCCAGTACGCTGCCCCTGAAGGAGGACAATGGAAGGAACACAATGAGGACAAAAGTCAGGCTGTGGTGGCTGTGTGGATAAACCAACATACAACCTATAACCCAACATCCGCTAATTTTAGGGCAGTACATAAAATAATAATACAACCCTAATTCCAATGAATAATACAATGGTTTGCAAATCCTTTTCAACCTATACTCAATTAAATACACTACCAGGACAAGCTATTTAATGTTCAAACGGATTAAATTGGTTGTTATAAATATTTACTTTGAATATGATTCCTGCAAAACGCTCCAAAGAAGTTGGGACAGGGGCATGTTCACCACTGTTACATTATGTGTATATGGATGAGTTACATCCTTTTAACAACAATCAATAAGTGTTTGAGAACAAAGGACACTAATTGTTGAAGCTCTGTAGGTGGAATTCTTTATCATTCTTGCTTGATGTACGACTTCAGTTGCTCTCTGTTGTCGTATTTTGCGCTTCATAATGCAGCATCCATTTTCAATGGATGACAGGTCTGGACTGCAGCATGGAATGTCTGGAATGTCCCAACTTCATTGAAATTGGATCTGTAATACTACTACTACTACCAATAATAATAATTATAATAAGAATATTAATAATATTTAAGATCTTTCATGTAGGGATTTCAGGCATGCAACACATTCCAATAAAAATCTCAAGGCATCAATTAGAATGAGTGTCCACAAACATTCAGACAGAACAAAGGACTTACGAGACCACTGTGTTGGTGGAGACGATGTATTCCACTTCTTTGGTCCAGGGGTTCATGAAGCTGAACCAGCGGCTTCGTAAAGTGATGAAGGAACCGTCTTTAATCTTAAATTTGTAACAGTTTGTGCTGATCTTCTCTTTAGTCTGAAGAACTGAAGACAAGTCCAAGTTTTTTTTAAAGCAACAATTCTAATTACATACTAAAAGACTAAATTGCTAACAAATTGACTGAACAGAACAGTTACCTTGTCTGTGGCACTCGGCCAGATGGCCGATGTCGTCCTGATGGAAATACTCATAGAACGACGTTCCCAGCAGCTCCTGAGGTAAATATGCTAAAATGGCTGTTGCCCTAATTGGAAACAAACAATCATTAACATAATCAAGCAGGTAAATTCATACATTACTTTATCGTTTCATGGAAAAGGACAATCCAACAAGTTTCATGCAACTAACACACACCATCTAATATTAACACGTTAAAACTGCACTGACTTAAGCTTCTCAGATGTTTATAAATAACAAACTGTTAGCAGGCATTTTATAGACTTTTGTCCAAGGTCCACCCAAAGTGAATCAAAGTAAATATCTGAGCAAATCATTTGTGACCTGTTATATGATATATAAAATGCTGTTAAAAAGTGCTACAGAATACATCTATTGAGTATTGAAATGAAAGTTGTATAAATAAAGTTTGTTATGTTTTGCCTCAATATAAAGCAAGCTATTTTTACATTTATTGAGAACTAATAATATAAGGACACAGACAATAGAAATGGAGCCTTGATGATGTGCTGCTCACCAGCTTTCACTGGAGCTACATCTAGTAGCTGCTTTTATAAATTCCAGAGTGTTATGCAGCAATTTGGAGGTTTTGGATTTGTCCTGTTCACAACTCAGTTTTGGTTATGAAGCAACCTTGTGACTATGCCAATGAATGTCAAGGAAAATACAGGTAAGTTACATTGCATTTAGAGTAGATGTCAGTCTCAGATTTAGATTTCTTATTCAGACTTAAATAGGGATCATGTTACACAGTCTTGCCCAATTAATCATTTAGGTGAAACTCTAGTGTGTCACGAGGAAGGCACATTTTTCAACACCTACGCTACACCACCCAACAATTTTAAACCACAACAAACTACAGTTGCAAGAAAAAGTATCTGAACCATTTAGGATTACTTGGATTTCTGCATAAATTGGTCATTAAATGTGTTCTGATCTTTATTAAAAGTCACAACAATAGACAAACACAGTCTGAACACAACATGTTAACATTCACAGTGAGGGGGGAAAAATATTTGAACCCCTATGTTAATGACTTTTGAGTTAATTGGAGCCATGATGTGATAAGATTGGATGTGTTGGTTAAAGCTGCCCTGTCTTATAAAAACACACACCAGTTTTGAGTTTGCTGTTCTTAAGAAGCATTGCTTGATTGCTTGAATCATGCCTCACACAAAAGAGCTCTCAGAAGACCTACGTTCAATGAAGCTGAAAAAAATGTTACAAAAGTATCTCTAAAAGTCTTGATGTTCATGTGTCCATGGTAAGACTGACGGTCTACACATTGAGAAACTTCAGCACTGTTGCTACTCTCTCTAGGCGTGGTCGTCCTGTAAAGATGACTGCAAGAGCACAGCGCAGAATGATCAATGAGGTGAGGAAAAATCCAAAAGTGTCAGCTAAAGATTTACAGAAATCTCTGGCACATGCGAACATTTTTGATGACAAATCAGGAAAACATTAAACATGAAAGGTGATGATGTGAGGACATCACGTTCGAAGCCACTGCTGTCCAAAAAAAACATTGCTGCACGTTTGTAAAAGAGCACCTGGATGTTCCACAGCACTACTTTTGGAAAGAACACACAACGCTATGTGTGGAGAAAAAAGGCACAGCACACCATCATCAGAACTTCATTCCAACTGTGAAATATGGTGGAGGAGGCATCATGATTTGGGGCTGCTTTGCTGCCTCAAGGCCTGGACGAAAAAATTATTTCCCAAGTTAACCAAGACATTTTGCAGGAAAACTTAGGACCATCTGTCTGCCAACTGAAGCTCAACAGAGGATGGATGATGCAACAGGAGAGCAATTCACACCAGATATCCCAAGAATATTGCTGAACTGAAACAGTTTAGTGAAGAGGAATGATCTAAAATTCCTCCTGGCTGTTGTGCAGGTCTGATCTGCAACTATAAAAAACGCTTGGTTAAGGTTTTTGCTGCCAAAGAAGGGTCAACCAGTTATTAAATCCAAAGGTTCACATACTTGTTTGTCTATTGTTGAGACATAGATGAAGGTCAGAACACATTGAATAACCAATTTATGCAGAAATCCAAGTAATCCCAAACAGTTCACATACTTCTTCTTGCAACTGTATAAATAGACTGCAGACACTCTGTACCAAGTTCTTACCTCTGGTCCACAAAGACAAATTTGCCATCAATGGTGTGGCGAGAGACATACTCGGTAGGTTTGACGCGGATATCTCCGTTCATAGGCTGGGGGACGATGTGAGGGTGCAGGCGGCCAATGGCCACCAGGCAGCTAAGGTTACAGCCCTCGTTGTCAGGTTCATTTTCCTCATCCAGGCCCATCTTGGTGGGCGGCCAGCTCTTCAAGTAGCCAGTGCTGTGAATGGTGCAGAAGCTCTTGCGGTCTGCTGTAGTAATAAAATGAGGGTTAAAAACATACCACTGATCAGGAAATTGTGTGATGATGTGATAAATATAAGCAGTGTGTTTGGATCTGGAAGAGAGTATAAACACGCAGGTTCCTGAGTTCTGGATCAAAGAGCCTCTAATCTGACTGAAGCATCTGTAACGTTAAGGATGTGCTACTCATGGTAAAATAACTCAGTCATTAAAGCTGGCAGACTGTTTTTATTGCAGGTATTCTTATGTTTTATTAGCCTTTCTTGTAACTATATATCAATGACTTTCCTTGGAGGACACATGGTTTGGATGAGCGTCTGGTAAAGAAGGCGCCAGGCGGCTGAGCAGCCTGGCCGTACATACGTGCCCACAGCTGTCTCGATCATAAAAACACAGCTACCTTTCTTCTTGGAGCAGGTGGAGGAAAAGTCTTTGTCCTCCATCTTGACGGACGGTTGCCGGTTGCACTTCATTCTGCAGAAGAATGAACGCCGAGCGCCTGAACACAGCCTGGAGGGTCCAGGAGTGATATCAGTCTTCACAGGCAGACCAGCTAACAAGGACAGAGAGACCAAGAGACATAAGAAAAATCCCAGAACTGTCACATTAAACCAACCTTAACAAGGCAAAAAAAAAAAAAACGTTTACTTTTGGCATCAATGAGTCGTTCTCGTGGTGCTGTATCAGAAGAAGACAGCTGTTCCTTCACTTTAGCAATATCCTTCGGATGCAGGTAGTCAAACAGACTCTGGCCAATCAGGTCGTTCTGGTGGGAACAAATGGAGTAGGTGTGAGAGTGTGAAACAGTTAACGTGCCTAGTGTTAGATGGATGTACAAGTCTTTCACTGTACCTGACTATAGTTGAGAATTTTATAAACAGACTCTGAGACAAAGAGAATCTTGCCCCGGTCACACCCAACAACAAAAAGAAAGCCATCAGCAGCCTGAGGATAAGGAAACAGGTGAGATACACAATGTACACACAAAGCAATACTTTTGAAACAAAGCAAGGCCTAGATGCTTCAAACTTACCCTTAATATCAAATGCTTTAGTTCATCATCTGATAAGAATGCTGGTTTATAGTTTGCTTCTGTGTATGGGTTAGTAGCACCTGTAAGGAGAACAAAAATATTTATTGTTACATGTAAATGTTTATTATTAGTTGTATTGATATTGAACTTAATGATTGTATAGTGTTTTGCCTAAACTTAAATGTATACTGATTTAGAAAACAAAGGTTTTCTATTTTAGTTCATGTTTTACCTCGCAACGTCTTCATATGTTGCACAGCCATCCGGAGCACCGTCAGCTTATCCAGCTTGCGAGACATGGCGTTGCATGTAGGAATTAAAGAAGCCAATTCATCTATAAAACTGTTCATCTTATCCCTACGCCTTTTTTCAATCTGACTGTGGGCTTCCCTGTAGTGGAGTAGACAGGAGGTTAACACCTGAATCATTAATCAGTTTATGAAAACAGAAGAAAAATTATTCTGGTCTGCTATAATTACAATAGCAGTGTTTTGGGTTCCAGAGACCAGGGTAACAGCTTGTTCTTTAACTACACTACAGCCTTATTTGGATGGATTTGGTTTTACATAGAAGGCAGGTAATATCTCCAGGATGTCTGTTTATAACTGAATTTGTACATGGAATAAACTATCATGGTTACATGACAGAGATAAGAGTGGATAATTGATTCACGCAGCACCATTACATCATGTGAGTCCACGTGACAGTTCAGTACTGTGTTTTCTGACTGTAGAGGAACTTTCTTACAAATAAACATCCTATAAAATTTCCTCCTACTGTGTTCAACACACAGCTTTCACATCTGACCAAACCCAGTCTGCAGTTCATCTCATTTCTATGTTCTATGCTAAATGAATATACTTCAAATAGTTATCTGAGCACTAGCAGAGACAGACCAATTTGTGAACATGAAGAACTTCAGATGAACACTCACATATCTTTATCTTGAGCTTTGATAGTAGATCCACTGATGAACTCACAACTGACACAAAGTTTTCAGAGTTCTTCTGCTCTATTACCATCTCATTACTAATTATCAAATGCTTACAGTGCAACCAGAACATTACAACACAGAAATCTTCAGCATATTTGAGTACTGTGTCTTACAACCTCTACCCCATTCAAACTCCTCTGTATTTTACAAAACCCTCAACAATTCCCTTATCCATGTATTGGGATATTTACCAACATGCAATATTGGCACCATGTTAGTGGCATGTATGTGTGAATTCATGCCTACAAGTTGGAGATCTGATTATTTCACGTTCTGTACTGCGATTTTTACCTGGCATTTTTAATCCGTCCATGCTGGTCGTCTCTGAAACAAAAAAGAAACAGGTTCATGTGAGTCCATTAATTAATGCACTCAAATTTAACATGCATTTTATATAAAACATAAATTTTACCTACCTCCCAAGTTGTTTATCCTTTTCTGTGTCCATACTGTCACTGTAGAAATGAAAACCACAGAAATTTAAACCTAAAGCATTAGGTTTTATTAGCTCATAAATGCTCAGATTGTCTACATTTTCTACAATGTGCTTGAATCATTCAGGGTGGTATGATGTGAGGCCTCTCCCAATTCAGAATTATTCACACCTGAAAAGTTTATGCTTCTGCTTCAATTTGTAAAAATCAATCCATGTCTTCCATATTTGCATTTGTATCACATTTGTGTTTTACTGTGTGTTTTAAGAAACTCAATTCTGGTCTGAGAAATGCACCAAAGACTGAAAAAAATGTAATAAAAATTAGACTGTACTTACTCAAATGAAAACCCATCAATCCTGAAACAAAAATATGTTGTTACCAAAAAGCAACAAAACATTTTTAATGCACTACCAGCACACTTATTATGCTTAGGCCTGTTGCGAAAATTATATTATCGACTTATCAAATGATTTTTTAAACCGTGATCATTCTTCAGCGGAGGATGTGTAAGCTTGCGCACGTATTCGAGGCCTATAGGACTTTCTCAAAACTAAACTTTGCTTTGAAGTTCCACGGCTCCGGTACGGAAGTATTTTGGCTTTAAGGCAAATGAGCGAGGAGAACCCATCAAGGCGAATCAGCCGGTATGTTGACTTTCAAAACAGTTAAAAACAGAATATTGATATTCCAGAAACATCCTGCCTTACGCACCACAAGGTGGACATGTTGGTGTTCCTTGCTTGTAATTTATTTGACAGTTACATAAAAAACTACATTTATAGCAAGAGCTATGGCCTTCTGTCTTTGATCATATGGACACTTTGAGCTAATTTTTGTTTTATAGCATTTACATTTATGATCAGAAAATAGAATCTGCACGTGCCTTTGTGTTATGTCCAGAGTTAAAATAAATAAATAAATAATGTAAATGTTACTTTCATTTATTTTTTAATTTATTTTTTTATGTTTATTTTTATATATATATTTTGTTGTATTTATTTAGGATATTACAATATTTTTTACATTAAAAGCCCAATGTCTGTTCTAAAAATAATAAGTTAGTTTCACTGTAAAATGGTGTATTAGTGTTATTATGCTAGTATATTATTACTGTGGCACATTGTCTAAAAGCTCCTTTGGGAGCCCAGAGGCATTTTCTACAGTGGTGCTTTAAAATGATAATATTATCGTTTATCGCAATAATTTCTGGCAGGGGCGTTCCCTGGGTATGTAAAGATCCGGGGCTCAGCCCAGTTAAAATACTCATTTAAACTAAGTATAGTACAGCAGTATAGTACTAAATTCTGGCTATCCACAACATCCAGCTTCGAGATAACTGGTTAGCTAAATTATTATCATTAATTATTTCTTACAGTAATCCTGCAATTCTAAATGAATAAAAACAATTTGAAAATGAAACAGTTATTGGCTGATCAGGCGCATCAGGACAAGAGTCACCGCATTTCACAAAACCAAGAAGCTGTTTCTTCTAATTAGGCTGCATGTGGGTGGGTGTGTACTCACTGGTACTCAGTGGCACTTCCCTTCCTCTTGCGGGTGTAGTCCATGCCCGGTGTGCCCACAGAGCTGCTGATGAGGTCTGTGGAGCTTGGGGACATGAAATCATTCATTGTGGAGGAGATGTCCATTCTTTGGTCTGCCATTAGATCATCTGAAGACAGAGACAGTGACTTTGAAGTGGCCATAAAAGAATATATGGAATTTACCAGGAATAACAGCTTCAGCTTCAGCTGCTATAACATCTTGCACAATCAAGATAAATAATTATACTTACCACAAATTGATTCAGAGGGCTGTTTTCAACACAATGCCAGCAGCAACCTGTTGGGACCAGTACAATGGAAGATATTAGTGGAACTGAAAGAACACACTTATAATTTAGTGGTTTACCTGAAGCAGGGCCGTGCAGAGACCTTTGGAGGGGCAGGTGCTCAAAGTCAAGAGGGCGCACATCGAGCACGAATTTGAAACACTTTACAAAAACATACCTTACAATATAACCGGTTGATTTGTGATTTAATTGTGGCGTTACTGTAAACTACAAATTAACAGAAGTCACCTTAGTGCAGTGTTTCTCAACCCAGTTCCTGCATATTCCCACTGTTATGCATATTCTAGAGCTTCCTCTGCTTTAAAGGCACTTAATGATGTAAGTGGTGGTATGATGTGTCTAATGCACTGCTGATTATACATAATTGATTTATGGTACATAGGGGGCTAAGGGATTAACAGGTAAACTCAATAAAGGATTGTTAATTATCTGATCAGGAGGAAAATACACAATTTAAGGGCAGGGACCAGGGTTAAGAAACTGCTTTAAACTACCAACATTACCCAAATTCTAAATTCTAGCTATCCTCTGCATCCAGCTTCTAGCAAACTAGTTAGCTAAACAGATTTTCTGCAATCCTAAATTAATTAACACAATTTGAAAATGAAATAGTTATTGGCTGATCAGGCCAAGTTAAACATTTCATTTCTATATTTTTTTCTCAAACCTTGACTACCTCTCTATCTTATTCCAAAGTTAAGATACCTGCAGTTTATTAAGCACACAGTGGGTTTGAACTGTGTGTTTTGATTCAGACGTGTATTTTTAACCAGCTATCAGAAACAGTGTCATCACAGTTTACATGGTTAGCCTACCATTACCTTTCTTTAAGAAAAAATCCTGTATATCCATATGTGTTTTAAGCTATTTAGTTACTAGTTATCAGTCATATGTATCATTGAGCTGGGTCTGAATGTAGTGTTCTACAAAAGAAAATGACACCCAGTTGTCACCAATTACTAGGGGTGTGCCATATCATATCGTACACAATGATATCGTCAAAATGTATATATATATATATATATATATATATATATATATATATATAAATATATGGAGTTTTTGGTCAGTTGGATGTTCGTGTTGGAGCAGTTCGTAAGAATAGTGCTACCCATAGCTACAGACAACTAGACATGGTGCAGATGCTGAAAGCCTTAATCGTTCCAGGTGTGCTGGCCGTCGCCGGCTGCTGCTGGTGGTGGTGGTATAGCTCCCGTTACCAGCTAGCTTGAGGAGGATGATCATCACAGAGGATTCTCAGGTTGAATACACTCCTGCTATAGAGCTTCCAGAGCTCAAAGTAATTGATGACCTTTCTTCTTCTTTTGAAGATGGACAGTGTGCTCAGTCAAGCCCAGAGGAGCTCCCCCTTCAGGACACCACAATAGAGGATCCTCAGACTGAAGACACACCAGTGTCTGCTGTAGAGCTTCCAGAGCTGAGTGTCGTTGATGACCTGTCTTCCTCTAGTGAAGATAGACAGTGTGCTCAGTCTGAGACTGGGAGTATTTGACCTCCTATCTCGACTGCAGCACCTGTCTCAAGCCCAGAGGAGCTCCCCCTTCAGGCCAGTGCGGACGACAGCCAGCCAGCAGAGAGCAGTGCGGGGAAAACTCAGCTTGAGGAGCTTGAGGTGCCAACCCCCATCAAAGAGGATCCTTCTGCTAAAGACGTACCAGCTTCCTTTCTGGGACGAAGGACAAAACCACAGGTCCTTTCCACCTCCCTGCCTGTGAAGCCCTTTCTCATAAGGGATGAGAGAGCCTTTCCTAGGTGGCATGGGACACAGTAATGGATGATTGGTATTAACTCATCAAATAAAAGCTAACATATATATATATATATATATATATATATATATATATATATATATATATATATATATATATATATATATATATATATATATATATATATATATATCAGCTCTGGAGTCATGTCACTTTCTTTTTGTATTAACAAGATAAGATAAGATAATCCTTTATTAATCCCACAATGGGGAAATTTACAATTTACAAATGTTACAGCAGTACAGAGGTAAGGACAGAGAAGCAGGTCAGGAAAAAATATAAACAAATAATAATACATCTATATACAAAGATATATATAGAGATATGATTATGGTAGAGTGTGAGTATTATTGCACAAAGAGTAGCAGTAAATAAATATCAAATAAATAGTAGATAAAAAGGTGAGAAAATATTGCGCGTTAAAAATATTACACAAATGGTGATAAGGAGATCACAGTACATGTAGTGAGATGGATACTGCACACGGTAAGCATTACAGCTATACTGAGTAGTATGTAAGTTTCAAACTTTTGTTTGAATCTATTAAAATCTGTTAAGTTATTTATATTGGTAATATGTATATAGGTTATTTAATACATATAATAAGAAATTAGAAATAATAAGGAATAAAATAAGAGAGCAGTTTGTTATAGTTCGTAGGCAGTATTCTGGTAATATGAATTCAATCAAGTGTTTAAAGCTATTTGGTGCAGATATTTGGTTTTGATAATGCTATATGTCGTTTTGGTTGTAGTGCTTCATTTTGCAGGATATATAAAGTATTTTGCAGTTTGATTGTGCAGTTTTGTGAATTGTGGCTCAGCTACAGGCCTAGCACTGATACATGCTCAGCTACAGGCTCAGCTACAGGCCTAGCACTGATACATGCTCAGCTACAGGCTCAGCTACAGGCTCAGCTACAGGCCTAGCACTGATACATGCTCAGCTACAGGCTCAGCTACAGGCCTAGCACTGATACATGCTCAGCTACAGGCTCAGCTACAGGCTCAGCTACAGGCCTAGCACTGATACATGCTCAGCTACAGGCTCAGCATGGTTATATGCTCAGCTACAGGCTCAGCTACAGGCTCAACATGGTTACATGCTCAGCTACAGGCTCAACATGGTTACATGCTCAGCTACAGGCTCAACAATGGTTACATGCTCAGCTACAGGCTCAGCTACAGGCTCAGCTACAGGCTCAACAACAGGCTCAACAACAGGCTCAACAACAGGCTCAACAATGGTTACATGCTCAGCTACAGGCTCAACAATGGTTACATGCTCAGCTACAGGCTCAGCTACAGGCTCAACAATGGTTACATGCTCAGCTACAGGCTCAGCTACAGGCTCAACAATGGTTACATGCTCAGCTACAGGCTCAACAATGGTTACATGCTCAGCTACAGGCTCAGCTACAGGCTCAACAATGGTTACATGCTCAGCTACAGGCTCAACAATGGTTACATGCTCAGCTACAGGCTCAACAATGGTTACATGCTCAGCTACAGGCTCAACAATGGTTACATGCTCAGCTACAGGCTCAACAATGGTTACATGCTCAGCTACAGGCTCAACAATGGTTACATGCTCAGCTACAGGCTCAGCTACAGGCTCAACAATGGTTACATGCTCAGCTACAGGCTCAACAATGGTTACATGCTCAGCTACAGGCTCAACAATGGTTACATGCTCAGCTACAGGCTCAACAATGGTTACATGCTCAGCTACAGGCTCAGCTACAGGCTCAACAATGGTTACATGCTCAGCTACAGGCTCAACAATGGTTACATGCTCAGCTACAGGCTCAGCTACAGGCTCAACAATGGTTACATGCTCAGCTACAGGCTCAGCTACAGGCTCAACAATGGTTACATGCTCAGCTACAGGCTCAACAATGGTTACATGCTCAGCTACAGGCTCAGCTACAGGCTTAACATGGTTACATGCTCAGCTACAGGCTCAGCTACAGGCTTAACATGGTTACATGCTCAGCAGGCATTTTGCTACAACCTTGTATTAACTTGTTTGTATCAAAAACAACAATGCACAATAAGACAAAGTAGTGCAAAATAAAATAACTTTAAATATAATGACTTTAAAGTGCTACCTGTGTTTAAAATACTGTACATATTAAAGTAAGAACCATATAACCTATTAACTGCAAAATGTGTTCTTTTTAAAATTGTTTGTAAACAGTCACCTGTAGGTTGTATTGGTTGTTGACATTGTTCACGTCACTATTTGCCTAAGCCGAGTCTCAAGACTTGAGATAATATAAAACACGGTTGATTTTATTGGAGTGCCAGAACACAAACCCGACTGACCACCTTACACTGAATGCAATGCAATGCAAAACATACAATATTATTGAAAAAAGCTGATAATCATTTGAGGCAGCAGTGGCTTCAGGAGGACGTGTTGATACATGTTTTCATAGCAACTCTTCATCACTTTCTGTAAGTACTTTAATATTACGATTAATATAAAGTATACACCTTATAATATTTCATCAGACATCTGGCCGTCCGGAAGCCTTGGACCTTGGAAGTAATGCGATAAAGGGCACGTTTAGATAACAAGCAGAAAGTGTTAGAAAATGTGAAAGCACCATCTAAATTCACTCAAATAGAATATTCCTTCAGGCCCTCAATTAACACAAACAAAAAACATGATCCAAAATCCACCTCTCTACATCCCATTGCAGCTTTTCAGTTAAACTCTAATACGCAGTAGTTCATCGTGAATGTCTTTTGAGAAGCTCAGGGTCAAGAACTTTCATTGTTCTTTACTGTTACTGAAACGCTTTGAACAGAATAAATGTGCTATGCATGGTAAGGGCTGTCTGAAGCCTTGGCCGTTTTGTCTGTATGTTCTACCCCCGCTATTTACCCCGCTTTTTTTTTACTACCGCATTCCAAACCCAGAAATGGTATTGGCCGATACTGTGTGTAAGTGCCAGTATCGGTGCAACCCTAATAGTAATTCACATTGTTATGAATAACAGTATTCACACGAAGTACCAACAAGTCACTGATGATGCAATGCATCGCTGTGCTAATGTGATTAAGGTGAAATGAATAATTATGCAAGTCAAACACACTTTTGCTGAAATGTTGTTTTGACTGCTATTACTTTCTCTCAGATTTAGGACTGCTAGAAGGCCAAGAGAGAGTGCTGCTGAAAACCTGAAGGAACGATGAGCAAGAGCTCAGTAAAGAGGTTTTGAGGGACAGGGAAGAGGAGGAGCAAAAGAGCAGTGAAAGAATGAACAATCTGTTCTGTTCAGATTGACGCAGAAATAAAAAGATCAAAGTGTGTTGGCTACATTGTTTGTTTGTAATCACATTTTCAATGCAAATTTCCACAATAAACAAATGTAAAAAGTATGAAATTGGTTCTGAAATCTATTATATACAAATTTATAATTTTAAAGCAATAGTTGAAATCCCAGCTTAACCAAATGTATGAGTGCGTCCACAAGTTTTAAATGAATAACTGATTGGTAAAAGTGTGGGGAACCTCAAAGTCCATTTATAATAATAATAATAATAATAATAATAATAATAAATAAACTTTATTTATATAACACCTTTCTTACATAAAAAAATGCTGCTCAAAATGCTTCAAAATGAAAAATGTAAAACAATAAGTAATATAAAACAAATAAAAAAACAGAAAGCTGCTTCACCAGTCTTTTTGTGCTGGGAATATTCAGTAAAGCCTCCTGATGATCTTAATGCATGATGTGAACAACATATTCTTCTTCGTCAGACACTCTGAGATGTATGTAGGTGCAAACCCATTAAGAAATTAATAAAACAGTAAAAGATGTTTTTTAAATCAACGACACAGGCAGCCAGTGAAGTGGAGCTAAAACAGTGTTTTTGTGTGTGTTAGGACTCTGGCTGCAGCATTCTGAACAAGCTGTCGTCTGTCAATTGTGGTTTTGGGCAGTCCAGTGAAAAATGCATTACAGTAGTCTAATTGTGAAAAAACAAATGCATGGATCAGTTTCTCATTATCTTGCAGTTTGAGTTTAGTTTTGTCTTCATTTAACTGTAAATTGGAAATGTAATTTGTAAACTGTTAATTATAGACTCTATGCTTTTTAATTACATTAACTAAAGGAAGCATGTACAAGAAAAAAAAGAATTGGGTCTGACACAGAAGTATATCATATTCCTTGGAGCGATGGTCAGCTATACCAACAAAGGACTTTCAACCAATTCAAACTTTCAAACATTTCCAGATAGCCCTACCCAGGTTTTCAGGCAATATATAAGAATGTCTTGATCCACGTTATCAATTGCTGCATTCAAGACTAAAACTACAAGGACAGCATTAACTCATTTACTATCTTAAGAATGGTAGCATTACAATTTGTCTAAAACTACTTAACTAATAGATCTAAATTATATATTTTTTTAATTAAGGCCGGATTACAGCATTTAAAAAATGTTTCTAAAAAACAGTTTATTATATGTAAAACACTAAAAATAAGACCTAAATAAGGTCTTATACGGTCTAAATAAGATCTAAAATCTGTATAACAATGTGGTAGCAACTGTATCTAAAATGCAGTGTGTAGCACATTATTGATTATGGTTGCACAGATTCTTGAACTACAGGTCTGGAAGAAAAATTGGATAAACAGCTGTGAAGTAGCATTCTAACAGCTAGAGCTCCAGAAGAAAGAGGAGAGGCATGGCTGAGCTTCAGTTCAGAAGCTGATGTACGATACTGACAATGTAATTTTGTTGATTATGATAAACTATATTTTGTATTATTCAAAAATGTATTTGTAAACATCTAATACAGTGCTAGTCTGCACATATCAAAGGATATAATAATTGCTTATAAAATATATATCATATGGAATAACTTTGAAACAACTGAAACAAACAAAAACATTGAAATCACGAGAGCAAATATCAAACACTCCATGTGGCCTATTAAATTTAATCTTCAAATTCTAAGCTATGTAATAATATTTAATGTAAATAAACAAATCAGAATTAAATTGCAAGAAGATAATTACAATTATATTAGTGGTGTTAATCACTTACAAATAATTGCATTAATCGCAACAAAATTCTATGACTAATCATGAATAAAATTATGATTCATTTTTTAATTTTTTGGGAAGGAGCCTTTTGACTGGGTAATCAGTTAAGCTAGAGAATAGGTGCCCAGGGGTCAGCCCTGCGGGGGGCTTCTGTACAAATGTAAGTAATTTTCTTCGGTATTTCCACTCACTGCTGGCTGTGTTTATCAGACTAGTACATTTAACACTGTTTTAAGTTGTTTTCCAGTGTTGTTTTCACCTATGCAACACTGGAGACTAAAGACCTGATCGGCTAACACGTTAGCCGGATTTCCAAGTACCAAACATGGTTGGCACACTAAGCTAACCCCCGCCGGTGTGCTAGCAGCAGCAGTCGGTCGTACAGTGTAACAGGTTTAACTGTTAGATGGAATAAATATAGATTAACCTGTAACTGAGTGATTTTATGTGTAAATAGTGAAACTATGATGGTGTTCTCTATGAAGCGCTGTTACTAATTCCGATTATTTTGTCCATTTGTCCCCAGGGAACGTGATTACCGGGCTAGGGAAGAAGCTCTTTATAACTGGGGAGAAGAGCTCTACTTAGACCGGCTGTTTTTTTTCTTTGAATTTAATAAAGTTTTCTCTCTTTACATTATTCATTTAGCTTGTTGTGTTTTTATTTTCACTTTGATTATTATACAATCACATCTGAACTAGTGGGTCTGGGTAAATTTCACACTTTTATTTGCAAATAAGTAAGAAATGTATGAAGCATGTGATGTTTTTTTTTTCATATAACTAAAATGTCAGTATATATGTTCATACATTAATGTTCTGGAACCACGTTAAATTTTAGAATTTCGTTAGAATTTTTTGTGGACGATATATTGTCCCAAAATTATTGCGATACACAATATTTTTATAATTTTAAGACTATTAAATACCACTGACATAATGATAACAGAACAGCATAAAAAAAGCAAGTTTACACTTTTAAAGACAGCAAAAATAATAAATAAATAATAATTTATTATAATTAGTTTGAGAATTATATACGTTTTTTTTTCACCTGCTTTAGTCCACACTGTGTGTATGGAGTCAGTTAATTGAAGCACGACTGGCTAAAATACTGTTCACTGTTATGTGTGAACAAACCTGCAAAGAAACAAAATAGACATAAATATCACGATTATCAAAAATGATTGAGATCATGTTTATTTATTGTACGATAAATCGATATTGCAATTATTGTGACAGGCCTATCCACATGTAAACACTTGAGTAAAGTGGCCATTCCAAACCTGTATAGAGATGTCAAGCACTGAGTTGTGTTAAGTCTATATACAATAAACACTAACAATGGAAGTTTGAGTGTTGTATTACAACATTTCCTATTTAAGCAACAATTTTTATTGTAACTGAAATTTCCCTAAATGAATCAGTCAACAACAATGTTCATCACACTGACAATAACACTGGTTATTACACTGAAAATAACATTGTTCATTACACTGACAATAAAAATGTTCTGTCCATTACAGAGAAAATATCACTGTTCATCACACTGACAATAACACTGTCCATTACAGAGAAAATATCACTGTTCATCACACTGACAATAACACGTTCCATTACACTGAAAATGGCACCATTTGTTACACTGACAACAACACTGTCCATTAAACTGAAAATATCATTACACTGACAATAACAGTGTTCATCACACTGACCATTACACTAAAATATCACCGTTCATTATACTGACAATAACACTGTTCATCACACCGACAATAATACTGTCCATTACACTGACATGAACACTCATTACTCTTTCTCAGTAATGTGAGCTCAGTTAGGAAGCGTTAGGAATGGACAGTTTGTCTTACGCCAGAAAAATGTCCCTCACGCCTGAAAATCAACAGTTTTAACATCATGAGACAAAAACCCAGAGTTTCAACACACTACACATAAAGCATAAGCGGCAACACAAAGCTCTTACCGGAGAAATGAAACGCATCACAGTCGCTGGCAGGGCGGCAGGCTGGCCGGGCGGCTGGGCAGCAGGGTGGCAGGGCTTCTCGGTGGCGGGCGAGGAACTGTGACATAAACGGAATCGGTCTCTGACCTACTTTCCTTCTTTTCGTGAGCGCGTCGGGCCACTAACCTACATTTCCACCAATGAGAACTTTGGTACAATCTGATTGGACCCGATATCCAATCAGAAAGGAGTTTACAAACCAAAAGCATAAGACTGATCACTGTTGAAGCCAATCACAGCGCTGCATTGGCCATCACGATTCAGATACACGGTCCAGCTCGGTATGGGGGGGCGGGGTTTCAGTGCAGATGTATAATTATGCTGGTAGGACATAACTCGTTTTTAGAGTGATTACAATAATCTACACTTACTGAACGTGAACAACGTGAAAAAACTAAAATACATTTAACGTACATTTAAAATGTGTCTGGGGTGACACTAAAGTTTTATGAATTATTTAAGTCCTCCATTAGAATTTTAATATGACACTAAATTTGTACATTATAAAGCTGGTATAAAGAAAATCTAGGGAAATTGCCACAATGCAATTATTTTATTTAAAGAGACATGTCAAAGTCTGTAATTGATACATATCTTACAAGACTTTATCATCAAGACTAACACTAACCAAGCAAAGACACAAGATATTAAATACACTACTCAAATTTTGAGAGTATAGATTCAGGCACATAGCATAGTAATATAGATACAATCAAATGTATTTTTTCTGACCTGGATGAAACATTGCAGCATTTTGTATTTTACATTGTAGGACACATAGACAAACCAACGTTCCCTACATTTTCAGATAACAGGATAGGCTGTCCAAAACATTTGGACATACAGTGACATGTAGTATGTTGTGATGGTCATCTAGTCTCTTTTGGGTGGGCTGTGAAGTACCGGCACTACTTCTGTTTTCAGATTAATATTGTTGCTTTATAAGCATGTTTAATTATGCTTCACTCAACAGATCTGAATTACACTGACATTAACATTGTTCATTACTCTTTCTCAGTAATGTGAGCTCAGTTAGGAAGCGTTAGGACTGGACAGTTTGTCTTATGCCAGAAAAATGTCCCTCATGCCTGAAAATCAACAGTTTTAACATCATGAGACAAAAACCCAAGTCCCAACACACTACACATTTGCTGCCGAAGCTGTCCCACAACCAAGTTATTAGGTTTAGGGGCCAAACACTTTTTTACACAGGGCTAGACTGGTTTGACTGGTTGGATTATTTATCCTTTAATAAATAAAAATATATTTTAAAAAGTGCTTTTTATATTTACTCAGGTTGCAAAACTATTAATATGACAAAAAAGTAAAAACAAAAGAGATTTATAGGGGGCAAATACATTTTCGCCACTGTATATTAAATATTTTGGGTTTTTACAGCTGCAATAAAATAAAAGGCAAAGTTAATGTAAGAAACACTATTTTTTTTACATTATTTTTTTATACTGGCCCACCGTTTGTTTTTTTCTTGTACCAGTTGTATCATTAATACCAGGACCAGAAGAGACACACGCTGATATGAGTTTAACAGTTTAAACAGTTTATTAACGAGGGGAATTGGCATATAAAGAAAGTCTAGGACAGGCACGGTCAACAAGATGACAGCATAAACAAACAATAAACCAAGAGTAGTGGAGCAAGCAAGGTCGGTACATGGGTAATCCAGCAGAAGGAAAATAGGCAAAGGATACTTAAAAGAACAAGCAGGTTTGCAACTAAATAAACAAGTAATAAACTGGGCTAGGCAAAAAAGGGTACACTGTAAACGGAAAAGTGTCAGAACAAAAAAGCCAAAAAAGCCGTCTTGTAGAAGATGTTGCACTTCTCAGGAAGAAGAGGGACGTCCAGGCAGTTCTCAGGTGATTTTTTTTTGACTCACTCTCTCTTGTACACATTTTACACATAGATCTCATTCTATGACTCCTCTCTCTCAGTTTGCACTCACTCTCTACTCACAATACTGTGCAAAAGTGCCACTACATGTAACTGTCGTTGCAAAGTGCAGAATAAAGAAACAAACTGTCCAAATTTTACCACTATCCCTGAAAATTTGTCTTTCCCACAAAGAAGTAGGGAACTTAGATTCAATACTCAGCAACTAGGCTACTCCTATGATCAACCCTCAACTCTCCGTCACCAGTACCTTGTCACAAGGGTTTTCTTCAGACCAAGGGACCAAAAACAACTGGCTTAAGGAGAGACGCATAAAACAGGTTTTTCACATGATACTGAAGGTGAAGGTGAAGGCTGAAGGTGACCAAAGTAACACCCCAGGAAAATCTATCAACTATGGCAAGTACAGTGCTATACCCACTAGATGGTGGCAGATCAGCGACAAAATCTAAAGCAATATGAGACCAAGGGCGTTCTGGGACAGGGAGAAAAACGAGTTTGCCTGCAGGATAGGTGTTGGGTGTTTTACACTGGGCACAGATTGAACATGAGGAGATAAAGGTATGCACGTAATCTTTCATGGAATCCCACCAATAACGGTTTGCTATAAGTTGCCAGGTACAAGACTCAAACGGGTGCCTAGATGTCAGAGATGAGGGAGCCCAGGTCACCAAACGGGCACGAAATTTAAGGGGGAACGAAAAGTTTACCCAGGGGAGTACCCTCAGGTGGAGTTTGATGAGCATTTGCCTGATGTATCTGCTCCTCGAACTCCCATTGAATCGCAGTGATAGTACCTGAGGGGGGAAGGATACAATCATTACCTAAGCCTCCCTCTCCCTCCACAGCAAACACCTGAGAAAAGCATCAGCCTTAGTGTTACGATTAACAGGACAAAAAGTAATGGAAAAGCAAATCGGGAAAAGAACAGAGACCCACAGGCCTGACAGGAATTTAGACATTACGTGGATTTAAGGTATTGTACATTTTTATGGTCCGTGAAAACAATGAAGGGATACGAACCACCCTCTAGCCAGTGGCGCCAATCTTCTAGAGCAAGTTTGACGGCTAACAACTCTCTATTACCTATACCGTTGTTGCGTGCAGCAGGGGATAGTTTGTGGGAGAAGAAAGCCACAGGGTAAAATTTATTGGGGGAACCAGATCATTGCAATAAGATGGCACCGACACCTGTTTCTGATGCGTCTACCTCTACTACAAAAGATTTAAGAATGGGGGCTATAGTGAACTGAGTTAGACCATGATAAACATTTAGGTGACCCCTTTAACAATGCAGAAAGAGATGAGGTGATGGTATTAAATTTACACATTAACCTACAATAGAAATGTGGCAAAGCCAATGAAACGTTGGAGTGCTTTAACAGTACTGGGAGTGTGCCAACTAGTAACAGCGAAAACCTTGTCGTCGCTCATTAGGACTCCAGCAGAGATGATAACATACCCAAATAACTAGTGAAACTCTCTCTAGGTGGAACTTGCATTTTTTTGCCTTGGCATACAGGTTATTGTCATGAAGTCTCGTGAGTATGTGGGAGGGCGACAACAGGCCTATGCCTTGTCCTCCTAATGCGTATTCCGTCTTTCCGGTACTTTAGATGAGACTTAGGTGAGATACTAAAATAAACTAATCTCCATTTTAAAATAAACTCCATTTTATAAATACCAACTAGGTAAATTACCAGTTAACTATTATCAGTAACAAACTGACTTGAGAAGTAGAATCAGTCTAATAAAACCAGGTCTGGTTAAATAGTTCAGTGATAGGTGATATGGGCATAGAAGCTAGACAACAATACTACATAACATGTGAGAACAGCCTGATACCTGGGTTGAGATGTTCAGCGGTCCAGAACTTAGTCTACACTAGCGGTTACAGAACATAACACTCAATCTTATTTGTTTCCCTCAGAGGTTAAAATATGGCATAGCCAATAAAACTATATAACATGTGAAAACAGCCCGGTACCTAGGTTGAGATGTTCAGTGGTCCAGAACTTAATCTAAATGAATAGTTACAGAACATAACACTCAAACTTCTTGTTCCCCTCAGAGGTTAAGAGCTTGGTATATCACCCAGTGAAACTCACTATATAACTATGAAAATCTAGAAACTCAAAGAATCTCAGACTACAGACCTCTTTGGCTTCTAGGCCTACTAGGAAAAAGACTCAACAAAGTAATTACTACAGATTAACAGTTAATGGTTTATTTTTTACCTTAATTGACATATGTAACAATATAACAATATTCCTAAAGTAATCTAAAGACAGATCTAAAGATAACAGTTAAGAATAGTGCATAGTATATTTGAAATACAATGTTGTATGATATATTTGAAGTGGTGGTTACATGCAGAGCATGGGAGGTCTCTTGGTTACAGACAAACTCCACTTGTCCCCTTACTTTATGCGCACTAGATGTTAGGCACTATGTATGTGGGTCATGCCGTTCGAGTCAGGGGTAGCCTAGAACTAGAAGATAAATAAAACATTAGATCTCCTCTCTATGGAGAGCGCTGGTTTGGAGATCAACTTGGAGAGTCTGGCGGGGAACCCGAGACAAAGACCCTTACAAAAAGTCAGCAAAGCAGCTTCATTCCAGCTTCAGAAACACATCGTAGAAGAGCTAAGGAATCTAGATTCAATACTCAGCAACTAGGAGAGCAAACAGAGGAATATTTATACTCAAAAGAACAGGTGCAGTAATCTGTAGCTGGGTGAACTAGATTGAGTGTCAAGTGATCCAATAAGTCATTGTAGTCCAGAGGAGGCAGACAACAGACCTGACAAGTTGGACTTACTTAAAAAACTTAGTAAGATTTTTCCACATAACTTTAGTAAATTTAACAGGTCATATATCCAAGTAAATGTTCCTCAAAATTCTTCTAAAAGTTACACATGAATATAAGTTATTTGTACTAATGCAATAGGAATACTTTCTATAATATGACATTTATATAAAAAATATATATTTTCATTATTTTATTCCATAAAGCATAATCAATTAACAGTTAGGATGATAAAATCATACTTAAGTAAAATATTTTAAAACACTTTAAATGTGTGTCCTTAGGGGTTAACTGAGATGGGTAATAGGTTAAACAGAAGAAATGAAATTAATCATTTACCTCAGTGTCATTAATAACGTTGTTCTGATGTGGGAGCGGACAATGCTGTAGCACTGTACAATAAAAGGATCTTCATCAGTTGTTCAGAAATCTATTTTTCCACCATGTCTTTGCTAAGATACTGCTAATACAATATACTGTAGGTGCAAAGTGGTTTAAAACACTAAAAAGTATTAAAAAGTCCATACAAACACCCCAGCACATAATTGAATTAATTCAAATTCATATGAAGAGCTAAAACTAAAAACTGACCTTGTCTTTTAATGATCTCCTCACAGGCCTCTCACAAATAAATAAAGCAATGGATCACAGCATCTTGCCTACTTTCCTGTTGTATGACAAGAGAATATGACGCAGATTTTTTACAGACGGTGGCATCTAACTGTTACTGTTGGTCACTGAGGTGAGCTAAGTTGTTGGAATGATTGACAGTTGGCAGTGTCTGTGTGTCTATCAAAACCTTCAGGAGAGGTGTGTCTCTTCCCCCTCCTCATCCCTCCTTCCCTTCCCTCCTTCTCTTCTTCCCCTCCTAATCCTTCTTGTTCCTTCTCTTTCTCATCCCTCCTCATCCTACTTCCTCCTTGTCTTAATGCTACTTCTCATCCTCTTCTTCTTCCACATTCCTTCCCTTACTTCCCCTCCTTCTCTTCCCCCTCCAGCTCTGTGGAACTTTTTTCCTAGGATTCAAGGATTCAAGGAAATTTTGTCATTTGCATCACATGTGGTACATGAGGTGGAACGAAATTGTGATCTCACGATCCAGTTTACACCCAGGAGCTGTTATTAAAATAGATATATAAATAAAATAAAGAATACAATAAAACTTGATGTTCCTCCGGCCTGAAAGGAGCGGGACAAAAAGTGTGTGTGCTGGGTGGGTGGGATCCTTCCTCATGCAGGTGGCCCTTGTCCGTGGTGCTGGGAAAGCTGACTCCAACAATCCTCTGTGCAGCCTTCACCACCCTCTGCAGAGCTTTCCTGTCTGCAGCTTCCATGCCACATGTTGATGCTGGAGCACAGCATCTCCACCACACATCTGTAGAAGGAGGTGAGGACTGCGCTCCCGAGTCCAGCTCTTCTCAGCCTCCTGAGGAAGTAGAGCCACTGATGTGCCTTCCTGACCAGAGTGGAAGTGTTGTTGCTCCAGGTGAGGTTGCTGCTCAGGTGCACACCCAAGTATCTGTAGCTGTCGACCAGACAGATATATGGTATGGCATATTAATAAGTGTTTAAATTAATTAATTTTATATTTTAATGTACATAGACACACGCAAACACACACACACACACACACACACACACATATATATATATATATATATATATATATATATATATATATATATATATATATATATAATTAATTAGTTTGTCTTTGTTAAAGAGCATAATATAAGTATTTCAGTATGAAAGCAGGTATTTGTTATGTGTCACAGCGTCCTGAATCATTACTACATCTCTGCTGTTCGTAACAAATCAAACCGTGTGAAAATCAGGTAAAAATTGGTACATTTGTGAATATTATACGTTTATTAAACTCCTTCCTCAGTGTAAATAAATCCACTAGGGCGCATGGTTGTCAACTCTAAAATGGCGGCCACACTGAAACGTCAGCTCCAATAGACCAATAGATGACCACCTTTCGACACGCCCACACATTTCGACACGCCCACACATTTCGACACGCCCACTACTCCGAGCTGCAGAGACCCACGTCTCACGCCGCATTGAAGCAGTCATTTCTGCAAAAGGATTCCCGACCAAGTATTGAGTGCATAACTGAACATAATTATTTGAATGTTGACTTTTTTTGTATTAAAAACACTTTTTTCTTTTATTGGTCGGATGAAATATGCTATTTTTTTGAGATTTTTGTTTTTTCTTTACTTTTTGCCAAAATCATTAATATTAAAACAATAAAAGGTGTGAACTACTTCAGTTGTGTGTAATGAATCTAAAATATATGAAAGTGTAATGTTTATCAGTACATTAAAGAAAATAATGAACTTTATCACAATATGCTAATTTTTTGAGAAGGACCTGTACAAATAAAAGTCATTGGTAGGTACAGACTTATTCATGGATCCTACATGCTCAAAAAACAGGACAATACACAGAATTAGACAACATAAAACAATATGAGAGATAAAAGTACAAATAAAAAAGATGAATACATTAATTGAGAATGCTAATAGATATGTGACAGATCCCCATTATAAATCATACACAAATCATAATAACACAAGAACTTTATATTTTTTAATGATTCTACTTTAAGAATTGTGAAGTGAATTAAACTCTATTAAATAGAAGGGAAATCTCATTTTTGCTTCAGATGTTTTTGTTGTGAATAAAATACGTTGATGTTCGCCCTCCCCATTGTTTGTGCGGTGACGTAGTAAGTGAATCAGGTTGGTCATCATTCTGCGTCTCTGTTTATATTAGCAGAGCAGAACAGTGTGCTAGCTAACGGCTAGTTCATGTATTGAATGTATTGTATGAACTGTCTTTCACAGCGCGTGTGTGTGCGTGCAGGAAAGCGGCTCATGTTTACCAGCGAACTCAGAGGCAGTGCTGTGAGGATAGGCTAGGCTAGCGGCGCGGAGTAGTGCTGTGCTGTACTCAGGATAGGCTAGGCTAGCGGCGCTGAGCGGAGGGAGCTGTAAGATTTAACTGCTGCTGCTTTCAGAAGAAGAGTTCTGTAAATAAATACTGACAAACAAGGTAAATCAGTGCTAGGAAACCAGCTGTTAAACTGCTGTGTGTGATGTGTAGAGCTTTAATACTGACCTGTTTTACAGGGAAATGGGCGCTGAACAAAGTGGTGATGCTGAGCACAAGCATTCAGACTACAGCTCTTCGGGTGTGTTCAGCTGCTTTCACTGATGGGCAGAAGTATTTATTAATATTGGTAAAGTGACTGAATAAATCCAGCATCTGCCTACATAGAAACGTTTGTTAAACCTTACATCTTTTCTCTGAGGTGCTCCTAAAGCAAAGGTTTAAACTTACTAATTACAAGTTACTAATGACCATATAGTAAAAAATAAGGAGTTATGATTTGTTATATATATATATATATATATATATATATATATATATATATATATATATATTAAATATTTAAATGTATGTTTCATATTTTTTTGGTCAATGGAATTCATAAGGTATCAGGTATCATGAATGATAAACTTATTTTTATTATTTCATTAGTTGTTCCTTCACCAGCTAAACACCGAGCAAAAATGGACGATATAGTGGTGGTTGCTCAAGGAACACAGTCATTACGCAACATTCATAATGATCCAGATGTCATCAAACTTCAGGAGATCCCCACCTTCCAGCCTCTTCTGAAAGGTAAGAGCTTGCATGGTTGATGGAAATAATCATTCAAATGCACCAGTTGTGCAGCATTGTGTAGAATTTGCACATCCACACATGCTTTTTTCACTTTTAGTGATGTTTCTTCACCTCTCAGTTCCAAAAATGTGTGTAATAATTTTACTGATACAGAGCTCTATAGTACAACAAAATGATTATCTTTTATTTATTATCTGGCCCAGTATAGGGTAGATAATGTATAAAAATGCTGTTCTTAAGTCTTGGTTGTACAGACTCTGATGTAGCTGTGCTAGATGGCAGGGGTTGAACAGGAAGTTGGCTGGGGTGTGTGGATTTGTAGATTTCCTTAGCGTTTGTTGTAAAGCCATGCAGACCAATTGCACTTAACATGTGGTTTTAACTTGTGTCTGACCCCCAGGGGAGGCCTGTTCTAAGTAGAACCTGCCCTGTTAAACTGCTGTATGACCTCGCTGTATCTCAGTTTTAGGGTTTTAGCAATCTTTTAAAGATTTGGACATCTGTTTCCTACATCCTCAGAGAGTTATTTACCATGTTACCATGATGTGCCATGTTGAAGTGACCAGTATTAGAGAATTGAACCCAAAACACCAAATTTAACACACATGCTTTCAATTCACACCTGCAACCTTGTAACACTAATGAGTCATATGACACCACGGAGGGAAAATGGCTAATTGTGATGCTGGCAATAAAAGTTAGCAGGAACACTTGATCAAAGATGTACAGGTCCTTCTAAAAAAAGTAGCATATTGTAATAAAGTTCATTCTTTGCCATACTGAAATTATAAAAATTAAACTTTCATATATTTTAGATTCATTGCACACCAACTGAAATATTTCAGGTCTTTTATTGTTTAAATACTGATGATTTTGGCATACAGCTCATTAAAACCCAACATTCCTATCTCACAAATATGGCATATCATGAAAATGTCCTCTAAACGAGCTATTAACCTAATCATCTGAATCAACGAATTAACTCTAAACACCTGCAAAAGATTCCTGAGGCTTTCAAAAACTCCCAGCCTGGTTCATTACTCAAAACCGCAATCATGGGTAAGACTGCCGACCTGACTGCTGTCCAGAAGGCCATCATTGACACAGAAAGAAATTTCTGAACGAATAGGCTGTTCCCAGAGTGCTGTATCAAAGCACCGCAGTTGGAAGTCTGTGGGAAGGAAAAAGTGTGGCAGAAAACGCTGCACAACGAGAAGAGGTGACCGGACCCTGAGGAAGATTGTGGAGAAGGTCCGATTCCAGACCTTGGGGGATCTGCGGAAGCAATGGACTGAGTCTGGAGTAGAAACATCCAGAGCCACCGTGCACAGGCGTGTGCAGGAAATGGGCTACAGGTGCCGCATTCCCCAGGTAAAGCCACTTTTGAACCAGAAACAGCGGCAGAAGCGCCTGACCTGGGCTACAGAGAAGCAGCACTGGACTGTTGCTCAATGTTTGCATGTCATTCGGAAATCTAGGTGCCAGAGTCTGGAGGAAGACTGGGGAGAAGGAAATGCCAAAATGCCTGAAGTCCAGTGTCAAGTACCCACAGTCAGTGATGGTCTGGGGTGCCATGTCAGCTGCTGGTGTTGATCCACTGTGTTTTATCAAGGGCAGGGTCAATGCAGCCAGCTATCAGGAGATTTTGGAGCACTTCATGCTTCCATCTGCTAAAAAGCTTTATACAGATGAAGATTTCAGCAGGACCTGGCACCTGCTCACAGTGCCAAAACCACTGGTAAATGGTTTACTGACCATGGTATTACTGTGCTCAATTGGCCTGCCAACTCTCCTGACCTGAACCCCATAGAGAATCTGTGGGATATTGTGAAGAGAAAGGTGAGAGACGCAAGACCCAACACTCTGGATGAGCTTAAGGCCGCTATCGAAGCGTCCTGGGCCTCCATAGCACGTCAGCAGTGCCACAGGCTGATTGCCTCCATGCCACGCCGCATTGAAGCAGTCATTTCTGCAAAAGGATTCCCGACCAAGTATTGAGTGCATAACTGAACATACAGTCAACAGTGCAAAAGTATGGGCACCCTTATCATTTTATTGATTTGAATACTACTAACTACACTTCATAGCCAGGTGTATCCAATCACGAGAAAAGGTATTTAAGGTGGCCAATTGCAAGTTGTTCTCCTATTTGAATCTCCTCTGAAGAGTGGCATCATGGGCTCATCAAAACAACTCTCAAATGATCTAAAAACAAAGATTGTTCAACATAGTTGTTCAGGGGAAGGACACAAAGTTGTCTCAGAGATTTAACCTGTCAGTTTCCACTGTGAGGAACATAGTAAGAAAATGGAAGACCACATGGACAGTTCTTGTTAAGCCCAGAAGTGGCAGGCCAAGAAAAATATCAGAAAGGCAGAGAAGAAGAATGGTGAGAACAGTCAAGGACAATCCACAGACCACCTCCAAAGAGCTGCAGCATCATCTTGCTGCAGATGGTGTCACCTGGCATCGCTCAACAATACAGCTCACTTTATACAAGGAGAAGCTGTATGGGAGAGTGATGCGAAAGAAGCCATTTCTAAAAGCACGTCACTAACAGAGTCGCCTGAGGTGTGGTTTTGCCATTTTGGTTTAATGCATATTGCACATTTTCTGTTCATTGCAGTGCAATAAACCTCATGTCAATCCTGAAATATTACTGTGTCCATCAGTTATTAGATATATCAAACTGAAATGGCTGTTGCAAATTTTTAGAACTAAAAATGATTAAGATTAATAGGGGTGCTCAAACTTTTTCATATGACTGTAATTATTTGAAGGTTGATTTTTTTTGTATTAAAAACGCTTTTTTTCTTTTATTGGTCGGTAGAAATATGCTAATTTTTTGAGATTTGGGATTTTAGTTTTTTCTTAACTTTTTGCCAAAATCATCAATATTAAAACAATAAAAGGCTTGAACTACTTCAGTTGTGTGTAATGAATCTAAAATATATGAAAGTCTAATGTTTATCAGTTGTTAAACCACTGTTCTGTATTGGTGCTTGAGCTACTGTCCTGTACGTCTGGCATTAGTGGGACAGAACATAACAGAACAAAAAGATATGGCACAGCAACCGCAGGCCAAGTTTCATAGAGCAGCACAGCAGTGCCAATATTATACGTTATAGCACGAACTTCAAGTGTATTATACCACAGTTCCATTATCGCTGTTTTTTTTTTTTAAGATTTTGAAAAATAGAAAATACGATTTGTTTGGTTATAAACAACACTCTGCGAGGTAAAATAGTTCCAGGTCTGTAGGCCCTCTACTTCATGTCTATATTGGCCAATAGCTTTCAGTGTTAATAGCAAAGATAATGAAGCAGCATTAAATAAACAGATTAGCTTACCATCTATTAACACGGTAAGTATATTTTTTCTATTTTGGCATGCACTGTTTTTGTGAGAACACTGTCATCACTTCGTTAAGTGAGTGATGGCATCGTAATGTGTATCCTAAGAAGGTATATTGCTATTGCCAGGTGTGCTGAGCGGACAGACATCTCCAAGCACGGTGTCTGTTGAGAAGCTGGACTCTGTGCAGGTACTGCAGCTGTGCATGCGTTACCAGGACCACCTCCACCAGTGTGCCGAGGCCGTGGCCTTTGACCAAAATGCGCTGGTCAAGAGGATCAAAGAGGTACTCTAACAGTATAGTTCTTCATGAATTTTTACATTGGGGGATGTCTTGGAAACGCCCACACATGTTTAAATTGTGAGATGATATTTTATGAGTGAGTTTGAGAAATAAATAGGATGTTTTACATTCAAAAAATCGTAAATAGACATTACATATAATAAAAATGCAGTGAGACGTATGCATAGTAGCTAATATTTTTGCAGAGTAGACAAACTGCTGTTTAAGTATGATTTTCACAGATGATTCTCCTCATTTAGTTCAATAGAAGCACAAAGACGTCTTTAAGAATTGATGCATTAAAAAAAAACATTCTTATAAACATCTTAGGGTTAATCTAAAGATTTTTTAATTGTTTTTTTTTAGGAAGCTGTTGTGAATCCAGATTCTGGTCTTTTTAAACTGGTAGAAACTGCCATGAGGGCATCAGTAGTATTGGTAGCGTAGCTGTTGTGTGGACAGACTTTCCTATAAGGCTCAGGCTGACTGTTCTTCTTCCAGATGGACCTGTCTGTGGAGACACTTTTCAGCATCATGCAGGAGAGACAGAAGCGATACGCCAAGTATGCAGAGCAGATCCAGAAGGTGAACGAGATGTCCATGATTCTGCGGCGAATCCAGATGGGCATTGACCAGACCGTTCCTCTGATGGAGCGACTCAACAATCTGCTGCCTGAGGGTGAACGTCTGGAGCCTTTTAGCATGAAGCCAGATGGAGAACTCAAATAGAACACACCGGGTGCCTGGTCCAGAACATGCAGGCAGATATCCCCTGGGCCAGAGAACACTGTTAGACATTTATTCTGGTTTTGTTAAGTTTACATGTGGATATTTTTGCACTGCACACAAAGCTCTTTGCTTCTCAAAAGGTTGTGATACCTCTTCTTATGACAAATAAACAAAATGTATATTGTAGGTACTACACAGTTACCGTTTTACATGATTTTCATGAACAAGTGATGCATTTTCTAGCTGTTACATCATTAAAACATGGCATCATATGATTGTTTACTTCACAGTTCGAATAACGTAACATTTTGAATTATACATTCTACATGTTCAACTTGTCTTAAATATTATTGAAATTTAACTGAAGGTTTTACATCTACGCTGATTAGATATAACAGTAAAACATTTAGCTTAATATTGTGTAGGTATACATGCTTAATATTGTGTATGCCCCAATTCATAAGTTGTCCTAAGTTGTCATAAATCCCCCAACTTTACTTCAAAGATTTTTTTATAAATTGAAACCACGAAATGCATTTTAACACCAAATACACAAAAAATGCAATTAATGTCAGTTTTTGGCTGTTAATGTTCTATATTTAAACTAAATATATATTTTTTCTCAAAAGACAAACTTTACAGTGATGTGAAAAAGTGTTTGCCCCCTTCCTGATTTCCTGATTTTTTGCACATTTGTCACACTTAAATTTTTCGGAAATTTAAATATTACACATCTTAATGATCCCCAAGAGACAAAAAGTTGAACCCTTTGAAAGGTGTGTGTCCTAGTATATCTGATGTAAAAGACATTTTACCAACAGTAAAATATGATGGTGGTAGTGTGATGCTGTGTCAGGGCCTGGAAGACTTGCTGTGATAAATGGAGCTATGAATTCTGCTCTCTACCAAAAGATCCTGAAAGAGAATGTCCGACCAACTGTTTGTGACCTCAAGCTAAAACAAACTTGGGTTCTGCAGCAGGACAATGATCCAAACACACCAGCAAGCCCATCTCTGAATGGCAAAGTTCGTACGAATGCTTGATGCTTTCTAGAATTCTATCTATCTATCTCGATCTTGAAATCCTGGAAAATGCTTGAATTTTAACGTTCTGTTTTTCAGGCCTGGAAAGTGCTGGAATTTTGGAGAAAGTGCTTAAAAAAACTTTCGGCGTCCTTCAACGAGCTGCTGTTTGCTCCGCTTTAGCTCTGTGAAACGAGGTGATCTCCGTCTGGAGAGCCATGCTTAAAGCCAAAAGCTGGGTTAACAGTGCTGCTGATCGTTCTAGGCACTAAAGCCGCGATACAAGCCCCGGAGATCGGCTCGTTTTAAGCACTGAAACCGGGCAAAAGGCAACGGAGATCGGAGGACGCTGATGCCGCGTTAACAGTGCTTTGAATCATAAAACTTTTGATTTAATTTCTTCTCCTTCTGCAATTACCAAACACAATTTTGATTGTGTTCACATAAACATAAATAAACATAAACCATCTCTCACAGTGTGACAAAAAGCAAATCAATAATTGAGTATATGTATATATAAATGTTCTTAACTTATCCCCAAATTTGACATTACAGTAACTGCTTAATTAAATGAATAGGGTAAACATACGGTGAAGAATAATCGTATTTAAATTGTGTGAAACTGACACCAATAAATCCATAATTCCTGCTATTTACGTAGTTAGCAGTATTTTTTTTCTCAGTAGCATAGTCGCTGTGAAGTGTGGAGAATAGTTTTGAGATATATTAAATATCGCTGAATTGCAGTTTTGAGATATCACTGTTATCATTTACCACAGTTGAAAGGTGCTGGAAAAAGTTAAAAATGGGCCTTGAAAGTTCTTGAAAAGTGCTTGAATTCTACCTTGTAAAAGGTGTATGAACCCTGGAATGGCCGAAGAAAAACAAAATTAATACTTTGGAGTGGCCTAGTCAAAGTCCTGACCTGAATCTGATTGAGATGCTGTGACATGATCTTAAAAAGGCCGTTCATGCTCGAAAATCCTACAATGTGGCTGAATTACAACAATTTATTACAAGTTACTGCAAACGCTTGGTTGCAGTTGTTGCTGCTAAGGGTGACCTGACCAACTATTAGGTTTAGGGGGCTTTTTAGGGATTCCCCCCCCCCCCTTAATAATAAACAAAAATAGCATGTTGTGTTTTCCTGTGTTGTCTTTGCCTAATATTTAAATTGGTTTGATTTTCCGAAACATTTAAGTGTGACAAACATGCAAAACATCAGGAAATCAGGAAGGGGGCAAACACTTTTTCACACCACTGTATATGAAATAGCACTTTAAACACACATCCCTTGGTTTTTCAAAACCCTGTCACACCATTACATTTACGCTTCATGAAATGATGGATCAATTCCTGTCACATTATCACTGAGGGAATGACACACACATCTTGATCAGGCTGCAAATAATAGCAAGAGTCACTCTTAAACTTAAATTACATGTTTTTTTGTATAATGAGATGGAGATTGTGCTCAATCTGACTCAATATTTCAGCTCTGTTATATCAATAAATTATAGTAAACAATTGTTTATAAAAAAATAAACAATAGTGCTGATGAAAACTACATTTTTATAATGTTCTAAATAAATACAATGTGTTGCTAATGTCTCAGCTATATATGAAATTATGGCTATTATTGTATGAAAATTCTACCCTGTCACATTCAGCCCTGTCACACTGGTATTTTAATAATAATAATCCTTGTAAATATTTGTTAACTATGTATAATTTACAGGACTTCAAATGTTGGTAAATATATCAAGGCAAAAACCGGACAAGGTTCCTGTCGACTGGATATAAGAAATCGTACACAAGGGGCGTCTCATTTTGGGGTTCTTCGAGAATTCACTTGAATGTACTTGAATAGCGGGTGAGAGCAGTGCGTGGTTTAAGAGCACGGATTTTATTTGACTTGTGTTCAGATCCTGCACTTATTTATTGTACGTATTTTAGAATTATGATTACCGGCAGCTCTCCGGTCCGCACGGGGGCGGCGGAGCTCCAGCCCGAGCTTAGCCAGACTGAGGGGATCGTGGTGCGCTACGCGTGATATGCTGTTTTTCTCTTATTAAACGTGAGATTTCCCCGCGTTTACGTTTCTAAAGTGAAATGCTGTAAAGTAAAGCCAAATCAGCGATGCGGCGCCTGGGGTCAGTTCAGCACAAAATCCCCTGTGTTTTCCTCACGAGGGTGGAACAAGAACCTTCCAGCAAGAGAGACAGACAGGTAACAGCCTCTCTGTGTGTCTCTGTATCTGTATGTGTCTCTGTGTATCTCTGTCTCGGTATGTGTGTATGATAGTTCTTATTTTCATCCTGTTTGTTACTGATTATGTTCTTATAATCTAAGATGACTTTTATACGAAGCTGAAGGTGTATGCAGTCTTTTAATTAAAATATATATTATGAGCTTTAGGAGCATCAGGACTAGTTCACCTCACCTCTCATCTAAATTATTGGAGTTTTTATTTTTATTTATTTATTTTTTTCAGTTAATTGAAAGGATTAATGTTCTAACATATTTAATTTGTATTGTATTGCTTTCTCTGAGGAACATTTATTAGGGAAGTCATCATTTAAAAATCTGCTGCTTTGCCTCTTTGGTTTGATACACTGGTAGGTAGTGGTCGATGTGGTGCCTGTAAAATGGGCACATACATTTGCTGCGGTCCGTTCTGAAGGCAGCGGTTGTCATTGCCTTCAAATGCAGCCCTCTCGTTAACTGATAACCGATCGTTCCTGACTCGCTGTGGAGTCAGCAAACATCACGTCTACCGCGTTGTGCTCGTGATCTCTTTACAAATTCAGCAGTAGTCATTTCTCTTTCATTTACACTTCTGCAGCCATGTACTCATCCTAACATTACAGATAAACTTAAATAGTCATTCATACACTTTCTGTCACTTCATGCTCAGAATATGCTCAGTTTTATTTATTTCTGATTAGATTCTTAGTAGAAATGTATGAGTAATGTAACCATAATATATAATTGTTTGTATAAGCCAGCAAAGCTACGAGGCTGAAGTTTATTCGGATTTTCCGGTCCACCTTAAAAAGTCGAAATACCAATGATTCGCCAGTAGAGAGCAGGATTTGAGCCGAGCAAAACGGCCTGTTCTGCACATTTTCAGTTGCCCCAAATCCAGATTATCAAATAGTCTGTTGAAATCGACACCACATTATGAAAATATAACTATTACTCTGTGAATAGCCTTAATAACTAGAAATATTACTGTACAGTTTTTTTATTATGACCCTCTGAACTTGGCATTTGAGAAGATTAAAGAAGAATAAATTGCCTGCTCTGCATATTTCCAGTTGCCCTAACTCCAGATTATCAAATAGTCTGTTGAATTTGAAACCAAATTGTGAAAATACACCTATTAATCTGTGAAATGCCTAAAGAACTAAAAATTTTACTGTACCATTTTTTATTATGACACTCTGAACTTGGCATTTAAGAAGATTAAAGGAGAATAAATAGCCTGTTCTGCATATTTCCAGATGCCCTGTGTCTGCTTTATGGCTCTTACACCCTAAATCCAGATTATCAAATAGTCTGTTGAATTGGACACCACATTATGAAAATAGAACTATTACTCTGTAAAAAGCCTAAAGAGATAAAATATTACGGTACAGTTTTTTTATTATGACCCTCTGAACTTGGCATTTGAGATGTCAGGAGAATAAATTGCCTGCTCTGCATATTTCCAGTTGCCCTAACTCCAGATGATCAAATCGTCTGTTGAATTTGACACCACATTATGAAAATATAACTATTACACTGTGAATAGCCTAAAGAACTAGAAATATTACTGTACCATTTCTTATGACCTTCTGAACTTGCCATGTGAGAAGATTAAAGGAGAATAAATTGCCTGTTCTTTGTGTTTCCAGTTCTATGAATAGCTTAAAAACTAGAATTATTACTGTACAATTTTTTTATTATGACACTCTGAATTTAGCACTTAAGAAATACTGAATAAGAACAAATTGCCTGTTTTGCATAATTTCTGTTGCCCTAAATCCAGATGATCAAATAGTCTGTTGAATTTGAGACAACATTATGAAAATATAACTATTAGACTGTGAAAAGCCTAAAGAACTAGAAATATTACTGTAGCAATTTTTTATTATGACACTCTGAACGTGGCATTTGAGAAGATTCATTAACAATGAATAGCCTGTTCTGCATATTTATATTTTTGAAAAGTCAACCATTTTTGATTGTTGTGTCTTAACAGTTATAGACAACGTTTTAGTGCTTTGGTAAGCTACACTACTAGTCTATACAGCTAGCATGATGTTAGCCCAAAACTACTGGATGATGCATTTTTTCCAAAACAGTTACAAATTTCTTTGTAATTGTACATTGTATTCTTACATTTTATCACTAAAACTATGTGACATTCTTAATTTTAGACCAATAATTTTGAGTATGAACAAAGAAATGACATCGATATCCCTTCCAGCTGGATCAGAGAGGAAAAAGCAGGTTGGGTTAAATGTGCATTAATTAAGAAAGAGTAATTAATAGGGAACATTAATAATTATTTCCCCAGGAACTGCTCATTATCAGTTACCACAATACAGATAGTTCACAGAGAAGCAAATTTGGGTACTTATTTAAAGCGTATAGCTGCAACTTATGCAAATGTGAATGTAAACTGCAATGGCTCAATAAGGGACAAATTAAGAAATATGCCAATTATGCTAATAAACCTTTTATCGTTGCTAGGACGTGACTGGTTAGCTAGGCCTTGTTTTAGAAAATTGACCTTTGGTGTACTCAGATTGGCCTTTGATGTTGTACAGGTGCTGGTCAACGAATTAGAATAATTTGAAATAGTGCAATCATGAAATTCTTTGAATGCGTTTTTTGTGCAGAAAGCAAATCAGGTGTTCACCGCACCTGTCCTACTCGTTAGACTAATCACAGAACTCGTTACCTGGAAAAAAAATTGCTCAGCTGAGCTTTCCAAAAGGCCCATTTAGGCCATTTAACTGTGACACTGTTGTTTTATTGAATTAGAATAATGGAGAAACCGTTTCATTGAATTATAATTACAATCATCACTTTCTCAGTATTTTGTGGCTGCCCCCTTGGCTTGTATGACTGCCTGAAGTCTCCGCGGCATCGATTTGACAAGCTTGTCGCAAGTTTCCGCACTCACAGCTTCCCAGGCAGTGGCGATGTTCTGCTTCAGTTGGTCCAGCGTAGTAGGCTTTCTGTCGCGAATTTTCCGCTTGACGATGGCCCAAAGGTTTTCAATGACATTGAGGTCAGGCGAGTTGGCCGGCCATGCCAAAACTTCAAGCTGTTTTTTAGTGAACCAATCTTTGGTCGACTTTGCCGCATGAGCCGGTGCAAGATCCTGTTGAAATATGAAGTCTTCTTCGCCGAACTGTTCCTCAACAGTCGGAATCAGGAACGTTTCCAGAACATCTTGATATACGGCAGCATTGACAGTCTTCTTGAGGAAGCAGAGTTTCCCTACACCTCGAGCGGACATGCATCCCCAGACCATAACGCTCTGGGGAAACTTGACGGATCTTTTCACGCACTCATGGTTGTAGGTTTCGCCACCACGACGCCAGACACGAGGACCTTGGTCACCGAAGGAGATGCAGAAGCGTGATTCGTCACTGAAGACCACTTTCTGCCAGTCTTCAGCAGTCCACTCGCCGTGTTCTTTGGCCCACTTCAGCCGTTTCTCCATTTGTTTCTTGTTCCGAGTTCGCGCACACAACGGTAAGTGGTTGATCTGGAGACGTCAGCGCCGGTCTGCTTGTTCCACAAGTCGGTGAGCTCGGAAGTGGACTTGAACCGGTTGCTGACTGCGATCTTTCTCAGCTGCTTGTTGTCGCGAGCAGAAGTTTTTCGGACGCCGGAACAGTTGGTGCGCTTGCTGCAGTTTTTCTTGAGAGCTTTGCAGACGGAAGACTGGCTGATGCCGAGCTGCTCAGCAATTTTAGTTTGGGTCAAGCCTTGTTGGCGAAGGGCTTGAATTTGAGCCACTATTCCGGTTGAGAGGTCGCGCTGCTTACCCATGATTGATTTTACAACTTAGAAATTCTACTCAACCCTGACTTTATACTGCACAGTGAACACTCTTCACAGAAAACAAAAATTCGAGCATTTATTCTAATTCAATGAAACGGTTTCTCCATTATTCTAATTCAATAAAACAACAGTGTCACAGTTAAATGGCCTAAATGGGCCTTTTGGAAAGCTCAGCTGAGCAATTTTTTTTCCAGGTAACGAGTTCTGTGATTAGTCTAACGAGTAGGACAGGTGCGGTGAACACCTGATTTGCTTTCTGCACAAAAAATGCATTCAAAGAATTTCATGATTGCACTATTTCAAATTATTCTAATTCGTTGACCAGCACCTGTAAAGTAACTTTAAATAAACCTAAATTTTGTAATTTTGTATTGTCTAGCTTTTATATAGCATTACAGTTTCTGAGATCAATATATACTGTTTTACTTCAGTAATCATTGGCACAATTTACCCCAATGTATTCTCTCCAAAAGCACAACTTACCCCACATGAGACCTTTTTTTAAGAAGCTATATTTCTTAAATATTATATTTCCGATCCTAAGTGACTGTTTCCAGGGATGCACCACATCCTGATATAAATGTACATAATATTGGAAGCATTACTGTCATGGTCATGGTCATAGTCACTTTAAGTAAAATGTTTGTGACATGCACAAATTTTTCTGCAAAGCATGTATAGTGTAATTTATTTGAAGAAAAAAAAGACAGAAAAAAAGACAAAACTATATATACAGTTGAGGACGATATTATTAGCCCCCCTATGAAATTTTAAGTCTCCTCAAGATTCTGGCAAGATCCTTTTTAGCAGAGCAAGGCAGTTCTAACAGAGCATTTCTGAACATACAATTTTTCATTAGAAGGACCAAAATATTTATATTTGTGCACCAAAATATTATTATATAAGAATAAGCTAAAATGACCAGGGACATTATTATTAGCCCCCTTTAAGAAATTAACATTTATTAAGTCATCACACAAGCCACTTTTGTGCAGTGATGTGCTTTACCTTCTCAGGTGATGTGCATAAAGGTGATCAGGTGAAACAGATGACTGCACTCAATTAAGTTAAGTTAATTAACTCATTTAAGTTAAAACATGGTATAAAAGCTTCATTATGGAGCTGGCAGTTGAGGAAGCAACATGCCAAAAACAAAGGAAATCAGTTTGGACCTGAGAAAAAGAATTATTGATGCACACAAAGCAGGAGAGGGATATACAAAGATATCCAAGCGTTTCCAAGTGTCAAGAACTGGAGTGAGAGGCATCATTCAGAGATTCAAAGACAGCAACACAGTGCAGAACAAGCCTGGCAGAGGTAGAAAGAGAAAGATTTCAGAGAGACTGGAAAGAATACTAGTGAGAAATGTGTCTAGAGACCCCAGATTAACTTCCAAGGCACTGGCAAATGACTTGGCCACATCAGGAATCATAGTCTCTAAGAAGACCATCACTAGAGCTCTGCACAGGAATGAGCTGCGAGCGTGCAGACCAAGAAAAACTCCACTTTTGAGGAAGAGGCACCTTCAAGCAAGACTTAAGTATGCTCGGGACAACCTGGAGAAGAAATATTCATACTGGAAGCGTGTCTTATGGTCTGATGAGACTAAACTAGAGCTCTTTGGCCACAGGGACACTGCTTATGTTTGGAGAAAAAAAGGACAGGCATTCAACCCAAAGAACACCATCCCCACAGTGAAGCATGGTGGTGGGAGTATTATGCTATGGGGATGCTTCAGTGCATCTGGAACTGGAAATCTTGTCAAGGTGGATGGAATCATGAATAAAGAAAAATATGTGACTATTTTGAAAGAGAACCTTAAGCAGTCAGCTGTGAAACTGGGTCTGAGACGTCACTTCATTTTCCAACATGACAATGATCCTAAACACACATCCCTCCTGGTGAAGAACTATCTCCAGATGACCAAAGTGAATGTCATTGAATGGCCTGCACAAAGCCCTGACTTAAATCCAATAGAAAATCTGTGGGGTGACCTAAAGAAAAATGTCCATGCAAGACAACCATCGAATCTAGAGGAACTTGAGAGATTTGCCAAAGAAGAATGGGCCAGGATTCCTCAAATGAAGTGTGAGAGACTTGTTGTAAACTACAACAAACGTCTGCAGGCAGTAATCCAGCAAAAAGGATACACAATTAACTATTAGGATGTGGGGGGCTAATAATTTTGACCCTGATAGTTTTTGTGTTTTGTGTAATATCTTCATTTCTGAGTGGAATACAATATAGTGTAAGCATCCAAAATAAAACTACGATGTCTAAAAAAGCTGTGTTTAGTTTATTTTGCTCTGGTTAATATCACTTGGAAAATCCTTAGAAAACAAGGACTATTTTGTAAGGGGGCTAATAATATCGTCCTCAACTGTGTGTATATATATATATATATATATATATATATATATATATATATATATATATATATATATATATATATATATATATATATTGTATGTTTTTTTTCTGTCAATTTTTTTTTCCAAATAATTTACACATTTTCTACTGTACATGCTTTGCAGATAAATTTGTGCATGTGTAGATTGTTTCACAGTTACAGTGCCTTGCAAAAGTATTCAGCCCCCTTGAACTTTTCAACCTTTTGCCACACTTCAGGCTTCAAACATTAAGATATAAAATTGTCATTTTTTGTGAAGAATCAACAAGTGGGACACAATCGTGAAGTGTATCGAAATGTATTGGATATTTTAAACTTTTTCTTTAGAAAGAAAAAAACTGAAAAGTGGGGCATACAATATTATTCTGTCCCCTTGCTTCAAAACTTAGAGCACCACCGTTTGCTGTGATTACAGCTGCAAGTCGCTTGGGGTGTGTCTCTATCAGTTTTGCACATCGAGAGACTGAAATCTTTGCCCATTCTTCCTTGCAAAACAGCTGGAGCTGTTCGTACCAGTTTGTACGGATGCTGGAAAATGCTTGAATTTTAACATTCTGTTTTCCAGGCCTGGAAAGTGCTGGAATTTTGGAGAACGTGCTTGAAAATGCTTGAAATTGTAACTGCATTTACATTGCAAGAAATATCTGACTAAATAAGGCTTCGCTCGCAAAAACCTAGGTTGGATTTTTACTTTTTGGACCCGCATTACCCACCTCTACATTTTTTAGTAAAAAAATGATTGAAAGTTATTTGCCTAGTGATCTTTTGTGTCCCGGTTTCATTATTGACCCAATCAAGTTGGATAGCTAGCAAACTCTACAGACAGGTGATACATTTTGAATCATAAAACTTTTGATTTAATTACTTTTTCTGCAATTACCAAACACAATTTTGATTGTGTTCACATAAACATAATACCATCTCTCACAGTGTGACAAAAGGCAAATCAATAATTGAGTATATGTATATATAAATGTTCTTAACTTATCCCCAAATTTGACATTACAGTAACTGCTCAATTAAATGAATAGGGTAAACATATGGTGAAGAATAATGGTATTTAAATTGTGTGAAACTGACACCAATAAATCCTTAATTCCTGCTATTTACCTAGAAGTATTTTTTTCTCAGTAGCATAGTCGCTGTGAAGTGTGGAGAATAGTTTTGCAATATATATTGATTATCGCTGAATTGCAGTTTTGAGATATCACCATTATCATTAATTTACCACAGTTGCTGGAAAAACTTGAAAATGGGCCTTGAAAGTTCTTGAAAAGTGCTTGAATTCTACCTTTTGAAAGGTGTATGAACCCTGTGGAGCTCAGTGAGGTTGGATGGAGAGCTAAGTGAACAGCAGTTTTTAACTCTTTCCAAAGATTCTCCATTGGATTCAGGTCTGAAATTTGACTTGGCCATATTTTTTTTTTATTTCTAATATTTTTCCCATTTTCTCCCCAATTTACACGGCCAATTACCCAACCCACTCCCCCTATCATTAGTAATGCCCCTGATACATGTAAAGCCAGCCTCCGCTTCTTTTTGAGCTGCTGCTGATGCAGCATTACCGAGCAGCATCACAGCGCTTGGAGGAGAGCGCAGCGTACGTCAGCTCACAGACGCTCTGTGCTGCAGACATCACCGCAGGAGTGATGTGGGGAGAGAGCGCCATCTACCCACCCAGAGGGAGCAGGGCCAATTTTGCTCCCTCTGAGTGCCGGCAGCTTGATGGCAAAGCTGCATGAGAAAGACAAAGCTGTCTGATTGTTGTTCTATGGACATCTATGTAGTCTCCCACCTCAGCTGTAGATCTCTGCAGTTCATCCAGAGTGATCATGGGCCTCTTGGCTGCATTTCTGATCAGTCTTCTCCTTGTTTGAGCTGAAGGTTTAGGGGAAGGCCAGGTCTTGGTAGATTTGCAGTGGTCTGATACTCCTTCCATTTTAATACAATCGTTTGCACAGTGCTCCTTGAGATGTTTAAAGCTTGGAAAATCTTTTTGTATTCAAATCCAGCTTTAAACATCTCCACAACAGTATCTGGGATCTACCTGGTTTGTTCCTTGGTATTGGAGTTTGCTGCACTTAAAGTAAAAGGGCTGAATAATATTGCCCCCTCTTTTCAGTTTTTTATTTCTAAAAAAAAAAGGTTTAAAATACCCTGTAAATTTCATTCCACTTTACGATTGTGTCCCACTTGTTGTTGATTCTTCACAAAAATACTACAATTTCATATCTTTGTTTGAAGCCTGAAATGTGGCAAAAGGTTGAAAAATTCAAGGTGGGCGAATACTTTTGCAAGGCACTTTATGTGTCAGAAATAAATATTACAATGATAAACTAATCATGCAATTTATACTACATTTTTCAGTTATCAAAACTTGATGCGTCATTTCTTCATTCAATAACAGTACAATTATAACACATTTCCTATATTCAGATGGTAATAAAAAAAAACAATACTACCAGTTTTGTAATAGGAAAGGATTAAAATATGGCATACTTGCATAAAATATTGTTATATAGAGGTGAGAAATAAGCATGCATATTAACAGACTGATAATGTGAAGTAAGAGAAACTAGAGATATGTAGAACAGGCAATTTATTCTACTTCAAAATTGTATTAAGTGCAGAGTTCAGAGAGTCATAATAAAATGGTACAGTAATATGTCTAGTTCTTTAGGCTATTCACAGACTAATAGTTCTATTTTCATAATTTGGTGTCATTCAACAGACTATTTGACAATCATCTGGAAGGGCATCTGGAAATATGCAGAACAGGCAATTTATTCTCCTGACATCTTCTTAAATGCCAAGTTCAGAGATATAATAATAATAATAATAATAAAAATAATAATAATAATATTTTATTTATATAGCACCTTTCCTGAAAACTCAAAGCGCTTAACAACACAGCTATAGACAAAATGCATAGTGAATAAAAACAAGCATGCATACAAGCACTTACACGTAACATTGCAAGTATTTATATGAAAAAAAAGACTAATAGTTTTATTTTCATAATGTGGTGTCAAAGACACTGGCGAATAAGACGCTAACTTCAGCCTCGTAGCAAAGCTAGATCATCAAACTAAGATATGTTTCACACAATAGTGCATTCATACACATTTAGCTAATTTATGTTAAAATTTTAGTTGCATAAAACAAAAACATAACATGTTTCATAAACGTTTTGTTAATTTGCAATTGCAAATAAAAGTGTAAAATCACAGCAGCGGTGTTAGCCGCTGCGTTTGGTACTCGGAAATCCGCCTAGCGTTTGTAGCTTCCCCGGTGAATCGGCTAGCGCACCAAGTTAACGGTAGCTTTACTTCTAATTTATTAAACACAGGCAGCAGTGACTGCTGAAAATACAGAAAAAATGACTCCCCTGCAGTGTCTTCTAAGTCTACATCTACAATAGGAAGTAACATCATCAGCTGATTTAAGTTTGTTTGTTTAAGTTCCTTTATTTGTTTTTTTTCTGTATATTTGATGATATTGTAAGGTCCATCTTAATCTGTCCTGCTACCTAAATTGATTCTTGGATCTTATTTGTTTATTTTTTAAATACACATTTTGGGAAAATCACTAGAATGTGTCCAGTGTCGTCATGCTATTAGCATTTAGCTCGTTTTTAAGTTTTTGCAAATTTTATGCTAAAAACCCTGTTCCTTTCAGTCATGTTACTCAACACATAAAAATGTAACAGGACTGAGTGCTAGTAATTGCGATCCAGTAACAGGAGTGATTAGAGTCCCCTGGTGTATTGAAATATTAATGTGAATATTAGTTTATGTAAAGCATTTTTTTCCAATTCTGTTTGGTTCATACTTTATCAATTTTATCTTTTTGAAAAGATAAAAATAGCTCCAATAGGCGTGCTCAGTATGTGAGGTGTTTACCTATATTATTACTATGGCTGGAACTCTAAGCTGGTGAAATGCATCATGGGATTGCCTTCACTGTGAAGGATACATTTCGCGCTGCCCTCAGATTCAGGGTAAGATAAGGACCCTCCCTATGAAGGATCATATGCTGCCTACTAAATGTGACGGTCCTTTTCTCAGAAGCACGCACACACTGCCTTCAGAATAGAATGCAGCTAAAAGGTGTTTGGTTTCCTTTGCTTTTGTTTTGCTCAGTAGATAACCATGTTTGTGTTCAGCAATTTCAGGTGGTCGCCACTGAAAATGTAAATCCTGTAGCTCTGGAATCAAACATCGACTGTGCCCTCGCTACTGAGAAGCTGGATGGCACATGCTGCTATGTTACAACATACAACGGTAAAAAAAACTTCATTAATTACACGTATTGCCATATCACAACTCCACACCAATCTACTAACTCTTTCTGAGCATCTTTTGTGTGTTTTCATTGTCCTGTTCTTAACTTCTGGACCGGAGTTTGACCTCCACCCATCCTGTAGTCAGTGAAGGAGTTTATTATTATACTCAGTATTTATATATCCTTCTCTGTATCAAGCATCTAATCAAATTAATAATTCTGAATGAACTAGAAACAATAAGGCACTAAGCTTACTTTTGCAGTTTATGACATCTTGGTTTGTAACTTTGGTAACATCATAAATTTATTAAGCATGGACAATAGATTTTAAGCACTGCACTGCACTGCACTGCAAAGGCTTTTTACCAGACAAAAATAATAAATTGCTTTATTGCTTAATAAATTACTAATGTGTACTTGAGCCTACAGTGATATTGGTAGGCTATTTACATGTTGATATATGCAGCAGAAATATTGCTGGTGGATCATTTATTAAGTCTCAGCAGGAGTTTTACTTTCAGCTCTGCTGTGTTAGTAGTCAATAGGTTTTAGCACACGCACTGAACCAAAAGAATAACTTACTTTAAACTTAAGGTAAACATTTTGGCAGCAATTCTACCAGCCAGCAGCTCTCTCTCTTGAACCAACATACCAACGTAAGGGGGGTCGGAGGGGGGCCCCCTTGAATACTAGAACAATACTAGAACAACGATCTCACCTTGACTTTGCTTATCTCTAACCTCAGGCTCATTCTTAGAAGAGCCGTCAGGACTGGCCACTGCTGCTCCTGCTGCTTCACAGCTGCTGCACCAGCGCCACTGTTTGTTTCTGAAACTGGTTAATGTCGATAACTGACGTTAGATGGTTCATAATTGTCTTTATACTTACAGCCGCAAGCAGCCTGGTTGGCAACTAGCTAAGCTAACGGCTTCACATGAGCCTACAGACATCATCATCAGCAGCTGTCTGGAGTGGACTACGTTAACTTTAATTGTACTTTGCATAACAAGCAAACTCGATTCACCTTTGGGAAAGAAAGCTGTCAACAGCTGTCTCCCCTCATTCTGCCTTCTTTCATTTTGATAATCTGATTTCTGCTTTTTGGTCTAGCCCCCATGTCTTTTAGTCTGGGCTCATGGACATTACATTTGTCGCTGGCCGCTGTCGGGCGGACTAAACCTTTCGTGGCTCCAAGAGGGGGCCTCCAGATTATCCAATATGTTGAGCGGACTGTTACTTTGATAATGCAGGTGCTCAAATTGCTCTCTACAGTCCCTCTGTATGATAAAAGATAAGTACAACGGGATGGTAGTCAATGAGACAGGGCATTGGGGACTTCTTTGGCAAAAGAACTAAAGTCTTTGGCACAGGAACGATGGTGGTGGCCTTGAAGATAGCAGTGCTCAGAGAAATGTTGAAACTGTCTGTGAGAACATCTGTGAGCTGTTCTGCGAACACATCCCCTGACCACTCTACCAGGTATGCTGTCTGGTCCTGATGCTTTTTGTGGGTTCACTCTGAGTAGAGTTCTCGGCACATCAGCTGAGGACAGGCACAGTACCTGTTCATTTGGAGGAGCTATGGTCTTCCTTGCAGTCGTGCAGTTTGTGCTTTGAACTTTGCATAGGTGTTCAGTGCATCTGGAAGGGAGGCCTCTCTATCACAAGCATGTAGAGGTGTCTTTTAGTGGGTGATGGCCTGGATGCTGTTACTATTAAACTATGGAGCTATTTCATTTTCAGATGTTGAAGATTAAAGATGCATCACATGAAGGGAACCATGCTGATTAAGGCCAGCTCTGGGAACCAGCTTCTCTTTGACTAATCACAGATGTTGTAAATGTAATTATGTGACAATGGAATTTAAACGCACTAAACTTGCTCAAACCTTTTTATTTAATCGCCATCTTGATGCGGCAGTTTTTTTTACTGTGAAAATGTTTTTTTTTTTTTTTTTTTTTTTAAATAATACTCCACCCTCAAAGATCGCAATCTTTAGTGATGTGAATTTGGCACTAACTTTAGCTCCATAGCAAAGACTTTGGTCACTGATGAACACTAACAGTTAATTCTGTCTGTTACAGGTGAACCAAACCTTTGGGCTCGGCTAGACCGGAAACCAACCAAGCAGGCAGAAAAGAGGTTCAAAAAATATCAGTACTCCCAGAAAACCTGTAAAGGTACACTTATTCTCATCTTCTCAGCCTCAACTTTGTTTGTTTTTTTTTTTTTCTTCAAATTTTTCCCATTTTCTCCCCAATTTTGCACAGCCAATTACCCAACCAACTCATTAGGACTCCCCCAATCACTAGTAATGCCCCAACACACCAGGAGGGTGAAGACTAACACATGCTTCCTCCGATACATGTGAAGTCAGCCACCGCCTCTTTTTTAAGCTGCTGCTGATGCAGCATTGCCGAGTAGCATCACAGCGTGCTCTGAGGAAAGTGCAGCGACTCGGTTCCGATATATATCAGCTCACAGCACAGCTCCCTGTGCTGCAGACATCACCCTTTAGTGATGTGGGGAGAAAGCGCCATCTACCCCCCCGGAGGAAGCAGGACCAATTGTGCTCCCTATGCGCATTGGAAGCTTGATGGCAAATCTGCATGAGTGGGGTTCGAACCTGCGACCTCCCGCTCATAATGGCAGCGCTTTATACCGCTGGACCACTCTGTGCCCCACCTTTGTTTTTTTAAGTAATAATATAAATACACTACTCAAAATAAAGGGAACACTAAATAACACATCCTAGATCTCAATAAATAAAATATTATAGTTGAAAATCTTTATGTATTACATGGTGCAAAGTGAAATGCGTTGAGAACAAAATAACTAAAATTATTCATGTAAATCTAAATTATTATCCCATGGAAGTCTGAATTTGGAATCATACTCAAAACCAAAATGGAAAATCAAATAACAGGCTGATCCAACTTCAGTGGAAAATCCTCAAGACAAGTTAAAATGAGGCTCAGTAGTGTGTGTGGCTCCACGTGCCTGTATGACCTCCCTACAGCACCTGGGCTGCTCCTGATGAGGCGGCGGATGTTCTCCTGAAGAATCTCCTCCCAGACCTGGATTAAAGCATCATTCTACTCCTGGACAGTCTGTGGTGCAGTGTTGCGCTGGTTGATGGAGCGAGACATTGTGCTGGATTGGATTCAGGTCTGTGGAACGGGCGGGGCAGTCCATAGCATCAATGCCTTCATCATGCAGGAACTACTGACACACTTCAGCCACGTGAGGCCGAGTGTTGTCCTGCATCAGAAGGAAACCAGGGCCCACTGCACCAGCATATAATCTCACAATGGGTCTCATCATGGTACCTAATGACAGTCAGGGTACATCTGTGTGGCCCTCCAAAGAAATGCCTCCCCACATCATTACTGAACCACTGCCAAACCAATCCTGCTAGAGGATGTTGCAGCAGCAAAACATTCTCCACAGCATCTCCAGACTCTGTCACGTCTGTTACATGTGCTCAGTGTGAACCTGCTCTCATCTGTAAAGAGCACATGGGGCCAATGGCGAATCTCCCAATCTTGGTGTTCTCTTGTAAATGCAAAGCGTCCTGCAGATTTTGGGCTGTGAGCACGAGCCCCACTTGTGGACGTCGGGCCCTCATACCACCCTCATGAACTCTGTTTCTGACAGTTTAAGCAGAAACATAGATATTAGTGGCCTGCTGGAGGTCATTTTGCAGGGCTCTTGCACTGCTCCTCCTGTTCCTCCTTGCACAAAGAAGGAGGTAGCGGTCCTGCTGCTGGGTTGTTGCCCTCCATTTACTGGCCTGTCTCCTGGTATCTGCTCCATGCTCTGGACACTGTGCTGACAGACACAGCAAACCTTCTTGCCACAGCTCGCATTGATGTGCCGTCCTGGATGAGCTGCACTACCTGAGCAGCTTCTGTGGGTTGTAGACACCGTCTCATGCTACCTCTATGGTGAGAGTAACACAACTGACAAAATGCAAAACATCAGCTAGAAAGTATGAGAACAGAGAAAAGGTCTGTGGTCACCGCCTGCAGAACCACTCCTTTATAGGGGTTGTCTTACTAATTGCCTCTCATTTCTACCTGTTGTCTGTTCCATTTGCACAACAGCAGGTGGAATTGATTCACAATCAGTGTTGCTTCCTAACTGGACAGGTTGATTTCACAGTAGTGTGGTTGACTTGGAGTTACATTGTGTTTATGTATTCCCGTTATTTTTTTGAGCAGTACACTTGGAGACATAATCGTCTCATAATTAGTGTTTCTGAGTGCTAGGCCATCATATTTTAACAACTACAAAAAGTTAAATATATCCATTATTTTTAGGAAAAAAAAAACAGTTGGTAAGAAAAACTAAATTATTAAAATAAGAGTGTTGTAAAATGATGACATGGAATCAGCTACTTTGTTACAATGTTTTTTGTGCACTGTTCTGTATATTTGTTCTATAAAAAATGAAAATTATTTATTGAAGAGTGTCTTTGTAATACTGCAGACTTTTTTTTAGGAGATATGGATGTTTTTCTCCAATTTACAGGGTTTACATGGAATATGGAAGAAGATTTTAGAGCTGTGCCAGACTCCTGGATTCCTGCACACCGGGTTCGTCATGAAAATGGTCATCCTGTACCTGAAGATCATGGTCATATTCCTGGTAAATCTTCGCACTGTACACTGTACCCCTTTTCTAATATTTTATCAGGTTGTCAGGCCGGTATCAGGTGAGGTAGGTGTGTTGACAGACACTATATTGTATAGAGTGAAAGCCATGGTGATCATAAAACTGTGTACTGCTTTTATTTGAAGGATGGGTTCCAGTTGAGAAAAACAACAAGCAGTACTGTTGGCATGCCTCTGTGGTGAATTATGACACTGGATTGGCTCTGGTTTTGAGGCCCCACCCAGAAGATGAAGGTCTGCTGGAAATTGCCAGCGTTCCACTGTCAGAGCTGCTGGAGCAGACACTGGAGCTGATTGGAACCAACATTAATGGAAATCCGTATGGTAAGCAGCCAGATGTTTGGCGTTTAAAAAGCAGTTCTTGGAACCACTGACCTCAAGCTGCTGTAACACCTCCAGTTACTGCTGTCTCTGAAAGCCTAAGAAAAAAGCATGTCCTTAAAAGCTTGGATGATATTTTAAACTGATGTCTTTTTAAATGTCTGTTTATTTGTAGGGTTAGGAAGCAAAAAGCATCCAGTCCATGTTTTGGTGCCTCATGGGATCCTGCAGGTCAGGAATGCTCCTCCAGTGGAATACCAGCAGCTTCACTCCTGGTTTCAAGAAAGCCATGAGGGCTGTGTAGAGGGAATTGTTTGGCATTGTAATGATGGGACTCTGATCAAGGTAATGGTGTCTCTTAGTCTGGGGTCTTTGGTTTGTTCATGTTTGTTTTGGTTAAAAAAAAAGCATGGCTGTTGTTTCCAGATTTTTAGACTAGCTTTACTAAGCACACTGTGATCGTGTCTTATCTTTCATATATACTTGCTGTTGTTCCAGGTTCATCGACATCACTTGGGTCTAAAGTGGCCAGATGGTGACACTTTCCTAAACTCACGGCCTGTTGTTGTTCATGTGGACAGAAGGGCATATGGTCCAGAGAGTTTGTCTGACTCACATAATGACTTATTCAGCACCCTCTCCAGCCTCAGTGGACAGCTTTTCCACTCCATTCGAGACATCCAGTTTCAGGCTGATCTGTGAAAATGCAGAAGACTATGTGCAACATTCCGTCATACTTTTTGCATTTGTTTACTATTGGTGCTGGAAATCTTTACCAGCCCTTTAAAAGGTTTACCCTTACTCTCTTTTTTTTTTAAACAACCCTCACTGTGCATGCTTTACAGTAATTAAAATTGCACACATTATATGGCAATGCAGATTCAGCACTGTACATTCATTTCCTTAAGTTGACATAGATTTAAGTTATTCAAGTGTTTAATGAATGTGAGATCCTGAGTTTAATATTACCACTAGACATTAAAAGGAGAATATACATGATTTCCCACAAAAAACTGTTATAATAAACACGTGTAAACTGTTCTTTTAAATCTTTTTAATGAATGGCTTGTTCCAAACTCCACTTGCAGAACTGATGCCTTGTTGTGTTGCTGCACTTTGCCCAGCTGGAGGGGTCCTACACAATACTTGTTGCCATCCCATGACATTTGGCCTGTCCGTATGAGGCCACAAATCATCACCATAGAAAACGTCACATTGTACTATCATATTACAAAAAGCACAGCTGACTTATAATATACATAACTATACAAATTCACATAAAACTAATCATTAAAAAAAACAAAACAAAAAAAACTTTGACCATTCTCTATTCTCTGTGTACAAAGTTCTGTTTCTTCAACCTCCTGGACAGATGTTTTGTGTTAGCTGAGTGATCCGTCTGTTGGGATGTCCACTGGTACTCCAAAGCGTTCTGAAAGTTTTTTAAGCTGTTCCTCCAGAATGATGTTTTTCTTCACCTCCACATTATAATTGAACTTCAAATCCTCAAGCTCCTCAAAGAAGGTTGGGTCAAAGTTTGCCAGTTCATTGCTCATTTTTCTAATTTCATCCTTAGAAAATAAAATGGTTTCAGGTCACAGTAATGCAAAACATAAAATAAAACACAATGCTGGAACAGAAGATACTCTGATGATATTTGTGAAAATACCTGTAGGTGACTCCTTTCAGCATTGGCTGCATTTAATTGGGCTTGAAGCTCTTTGTTTCCTAAAAAACAAAATGCATTTGAAGTTATTCTGATGACCTAGGTTTCATTTTAAATCATATTTTTAGTAGTAGTAATAGATATATATATATAATTAAATAAAGATACCAGGTCCAATCCTGCTGGTTTCAAATTGCTCTTCATAGTTCTTTATCTGATGAAGAAGGTGAGTCTTCTCCCTCTCCAGCTGATTGATTGTGAGTCTGTATAATGAAAGTTGCACAGCTTGCATGATAATCTGTGGTTTGAAAGGTCCTTGTTAAGGTCATTGTTATTTATTTTAAAGTATACTTAAAATAAATAACAATGATTTCCTCCCAATTGTGTCAGACCACATCAGTACGAGGTAAAGGAAAAGTGTTAAAGGTGCTTGAATGCTTGATCTACAAACAAAACAATCTTTCTCACTCAGAACAATCTAAAGGATCCAAACCAGTCTGGCCTTAAACCTGCACACTACTGAAACTACACTCATTGCATGTACAGAGAAGCACCTCGCTGCAAGATCCCAACTGTCATCAGTCCTGATTCTACTTGACCTCTCTGAAGCTTTTGAAACATTGCACCAGTCATGGAATCACTGGCTCTGCGGGGCAGTGGTCTGCATCTTACCTAGAGGATCACTCCTACTAGGTTACATGGCAGGGGGCAACATCTGTGCCTTGTAGGCTCGCCACTATTCCACAAGGCTCGGTGCTTGGTCCTCGTCTTTTCTCACTCTATTCTCACTCTCGGGCTGTAATAATATGTTCTCATTGGTTCTTATACCACTGCTGTGCTGACGGCACTCGAAAAAGTATGAAAAGCAAGAAAAAGTATTTGCCCCTTACAGATTTCTTTTGTTTATGAATTTGTCAAACTTACATTTTTCAGATTTCAGGTGATCAAATTTTAATATCAAATATATTAAAAGATCTCAAAATGCAACACATTATGCTGTGATCTCAAGAAACGCAAAAACAGATGAGAAAACAATTGATAATTGAACATTGATATCTGCCAGTCTGGAAAAGCTTACAAAGTCATTTCTAAGGATTTGGGACACCAGTAGACCACAGTGAGCTATTATTCACAAATGGAGAAAACATGGAATACTGAACCTTCCCAGGAGTGGCCAACTAAATATTTTTAAAAGGGCAAAGACAACTCATCCAGGAGGTCATAAAATAACCCAGAACAACATTTTAAGGACTGCAGATCTCACTTGCTTTAGTTAAGGTCGGTGTTAATGATTTAATAATAAAATTGGAACCATAGGAGAGTTCCAAGGCAAAACCCACTGCTGACCAAAAAGAACAACGATCCAGCTCACATTTGCCAAAAAAACATCTTGGACTGACATGACCAAAGTGGAACAGTTAAGAAGGTGTGTCCTGTTACATCTGGCGTCAAACTAAAACATTATTTCAGAAAAAGAACAACATACTAAACATAAAACATGGTGGTGGTAGTGTGATGGTCTGGTGCTGCTTTGCTGCTTCAGGGCCTGGACAACTTGATGTAAGAGATGGAACCAGGAATGTTGCTGTTTACCAGATAATCCTGAAGGAGAATGTCCGGCCATCAGTTTGTGACCTCAAGCTCAGGCGTACTTGGGTTCTGCAACAGGACAATGATCCAAAGCACACAAACAGGTCCACCTGGTGTGGCCTAGTCAAAGTCTGTGTAAGTTGCTGTGGCATGATCTTAAAAAGGCAAATAATGCACAGAGACCATCCAATGTGGCAGAATTAAAACAATTCTGCAATGAAGAGTGGGCTAAAATTCCTTATTTCTGCATTTTATATTTACTCAGGTTAACTTTGGCTGATATAAAAGTTTGTTTGATAATTGAAAAAATATCAGTAAGACCAAAACGCAAAAAACTAAAGAAAACTTTTGGGAGGGGAATACTTTTTCATGCGACTGTAGGTCTTATCCTGCATCACAGCACGTCTTGCTGATGTCTTGTCGTGGATGACGGCTCATCACCTGAAACTCAACCCCAGCCAGACTGACCCTCTGATCGTTCCAGGAAGTACAACTCTTCACCATAATCTCAACATTTGCTTCGAGAACTTACTGGTCTCTCCACCAGCAGTAGCATGAAGCCTTAAAGTAATTATGGATGACTCTTGAGCCATGTTGCAAATCTGAATCGATCATGCAGTTCCTTCATACTGTACTTGATGGCAATGGTTAAAGCCAGATCAGCACCAAGAGATCTTTGAGCTTATAGTACAGCTTGGCTCCACCCACCATCCCTCAAGTATGAACTTCCATTGGGTGTCTGAACAGCAGTCACTCGCTGTCTTTAATGCTGAAGGAAACCTCACCTTTTAAACAAACAATTTTCTCCTAAGTGTTTACACATTATCAGAGCTTGATGTACACTGATTCTAGTCTCATCAAACTAGCTATAGATATTTTGAAGGAAATGGCAAAGCACTTTTGTAAGTCGCTCTAGATAAGGGTGTATGTTTAAGTACTGTATCAAAAACTCGGAGAGTGGAGAAATACAACTAAACATCTACTCCCCTGTGTATGTAAAAACTAAATACATCTTATAAGATATATTGAAAGTTTTTTGTGGTGCATATGTATATTATTCATTTATGTACATTTTGCAAAATACGATTTACATTATTTTACCTATTAGACTGAAACTGCTGAGCAAGGCCCTCCTCAGTGATTCCTTCTATGGGTGTATTTTTCAAGAGCTCTACCTTTAGAATAAAGATACAAACAAAACATTTTTCAAATTCTGTATTTTTACATATCAAAAACACATCAAAATCCTCAAAATATTATTTGCACTTACTTGTTCCTTTAGCTGTATGATAGTGCGCTGAGCATCCTTCTCTCTCTCGTGGGACTCTTTGAGCTTTAAATTGAACTCAGAGATACTTGCCTTGTTTTTAGAGATTTCACTCTCGAGGTCTTTCATTTTATTTTCATACAACCTTTAGAAAAAACAAGGTACTGATTGAGAACTTGCAACTTTGGTATTTGACACACTCATAACAAATCAATATAGCTTCAATTTATAATATTGGGACATTTCTGAATCATTTACCTGGTCACAACTGTTGATTTCCAGCTCTTGCCATCTGCCCGCTCTAAAGACGGCCCCTTAGACTGAGCCAGTAGAAGCTTCTGGGTGGTTTCATCAAGCTCTGCTTTAAGCTTCTTATTTTTTACAACCAGGCTGGTGTTTTCTACTCTTAGCTTCTCTAAAGCCTCAGATACCTAAATAGGAGTAGATAAAACCTCTTATGATCCCATTTAGAGACTCATTTAAATAAAATCATCTTGTGAATGTGTGAAAACCTTTTTGATGTCTTTGTGCAGACGTTCATTTTCCATCACTATTTTCTCCATTCCTTTCATTTTTGAATCAAGTCTTGATGTCAGATGAAAATCCATTTTCTCCTTCATCTTGTCATATTCAGCCTATAACAAAAGAGATGATGCAGTGATGTGACACTGGTTCTGTTGTAGCAGTACATTTAACACAATGACTAATAATACACACAATTTATCAGTGGTTCTTGTTGGTGTTCAACCAACGACTACTTAAACTTCCAAGCACCACCTACCAGCCATTTCCCAGGAACACATGTACCACAAACATGCTTATACACAGTAAGCTAGGCATGTTATCAACACATTGCCAGGCCAAAAAAAGTTATGTACCAAAGTAAAAACTAATGTTCAATTGGACCGCCTTTAGCTCTGATTATACCACATTTAATTCCGACCCTGCAATGTGATTGGCTAAGAGGTGTTCTATGAGTGCCATTATCAGCAGTAACTGAAGCTCTTCATGTATTAATCCACCACATACAGGTAAACCAGCAATGATGCAGCGCTTACAAGCCAAACAGCATTGCTACAAACAGAGCAGCAATGGATCTATTTTAACTCATGTGTGTTTATAAGCAAACAGATTGCATCTTTAAAAAAAAACAGTGATAAATCGCAATAACACACTTGAGCTCCGTGCAATAATGTAACTCTAGCTTCAGCTCCGTGCGCCGCCATATTTGTATTGATAATGTTATAGACATGTATATACATAGACTCTGCATAGCGTAGCAGCCGGCACCATGAGGCTATGAGGAGTCTATGTACATATATGTCTATGTTATTTTCAGTTCAGTAATAGCAGCGCTTGGAGCTGAAGCTAGCGTTATGGGATGTTAACAGCATTTTTTAATAAGCTTCTTGTGCACTTTTTAAGTTAGTAATGCCTCGTTTTAAATGCCAGGGCTCTCTGGATTGCTACTCTGAGCCTGGATAACAGTGAAAAAAGCAATTTATCGAGGCAAATTATGCCCCGTGTCACCCAGTCTGAAGGTGTAAAATTTCCATATTTCGGAACGCTGCGGGAGAACGGAGGTGTGCTATTCATCAAAGGTTTAGTACCTTTTATCATGTTTTACTACACTGGATGTTATGTTTTGTAGCGCTTTTGTCTTTTTATTGGATTACTGTAAAGCTGCTCTTGGATTCAGCTGTAAAAAGCTTTATACAAACACATTTGTGGAAGGTGCAAACTGTGGCAGCTGATTTTTGTTACTACAAACAAATTTTCAAAACACAAAATATTTCCAAAAGTGTCAAAGTAATGACGTTACTCAAAAAAGGAGAATTTGCTGATTTATCTGTAAAAACTATGAAGATTAAGCCAGATTTGTTTATTTTATTGCTATGAGATAAACTGGCTGGTAATTAAGGTATTGCTAGGTGGTTGCAATGATTTCCCAGGTCATTGCCATGGTGTTGCTAAGCACTTCTTATGATTTTGCTGGATGGTTATAAAGATGTTTCTAAAGGGTTGTTAGGTGGTTCATAAGCACCTGCTAAATGGCTGTTGTGGTCTTTCTATAGAGTTTCAGCTATCTTTTCAATGTGGGGAGAAACTAATTTTAACTTTAGAATAACGTGGCAGATTAGTTCAAAAAGCAAAAAAATAATGCTACTGGATCAACAAATTCGCCAAATTTGATTGTTGTAGCTTTGAATTTGATAAGAGCTGGGGATAGGTGGCGCTTTACAAAAAGCACACCTTCATTGTCAAAAGCAACACACAGAATCCACTTATACACAAGCTATTTAACTTGGAGGTAACAATCTGCACAGTGGCACCAAAAAACACTGTCCAACCGTCTCTCTGCAGCCGAACTGACCTCACCAACCCCCAAAACTAGCCTTTCAGTACCCCGAATAACCCCTAACCCCCAAACACAGCCTTTTTCTCTACCCCGATTAACCCCAACATCCAGCCTTTTATACCCCCACTAACCAACAGACCCAGCCTTTTAGTCCTCCCAAGTTTTTTCCTCAAGTCCCTCACTAACCGCCAGACTGAGCCTTTCTCTCAGATCCCTTACTATCCCCAAGGTGCAGTCTTTTAGTACCGTATTTGACCCCCAAACTCAGCCTTTCTCCTAGGTCCCTCACTAATCCCCAGGCCTTTTTTACAGTTACAGGTATTTTCAAGTCATAATTAAGCCACACTACTGTTTTCTTCTCAAATTACCTTGAATTTCTCGTGTTCACGTTCCAGAGTGGTGAGCTGTTCTTGTGTCGTAGTGGCTGAGCTCTTTTTTAGACTCTCATTCTCTCTCTGCACCTTCTCTACCACTTTCTTCATCAGTGCAATTGTCTTTTCCAGCTCAGGAACTGTCTTTCCACTTCGCCCAGTCTGCAGATCAATGGTGAGTGTTCATACAACATTTTGGGTGGGGAAAAAAAAAAAAAAATTCAACATGCAAACTCTGATAGAAAGCAGTGAAGTAGGCGTTTCAAAACCTACCCCATGGCCATGCCCAAGCTTCTTCTCCACTTCAGCTTTTTCCTTTTTGAGCACATCACACATTTCTTTGAGGTCAGAAACCTGATGCTGTGATTAGGAATAATAGGTTATCAGGGCCCCAGCACCGTTCTGGGTATTTATAAGGATTAAGGCATCATTGCATATGTTTTCTGTACTCTGCTTTTGTAATATGTGAATTTAAAAAACATGTTTACATACTCTTTAAAAACTCCTCCTAGACCTAGACAATTAACCAGACTGTCTTCATATTGGGCAGGAATAAACTTCATCTCAGAAGCTCTATAGTATCACATACAAATTCAAGGCCTTGCAATATTGGAAAAAATATAATACATGTTTTTGTATAGCTTTAATGTAAAAAGTAATTAAATTATAAGATTAGTAGGAGTTGTAGGAGTACCAGTCAAATATGTATAAAAACAACTAGGAGGGTTTAATTTACATTATGCAATCAAGATTTTTTTCAAACTTTGCTGTACCTTCAGACGTGGCAGGTCTTTGTTGGCCTGTTCCAGCTGAAAGCGAAGCTCCAGGTTCTCAGTGGACAGTCTGAGGTTGTCTTTCTGTAGCTCATGCTCCCTTTGTGAAGGTGTTCCAGAGCCCCTGCCTGATGTCTGAGCAGAAACTGATACATGACTACATATTTAACATGACAACTAATAAGTAAAAATATAATATGTATCACTTTTAGAGCAGGGTTTAGTGCTGCTACAGTACACACATGCACATCTCTGTAACACTAAAAAGGAATCAAGCAGGAAGCCTACAAAGCCACGGAGCTAGTTTTTAGAAGCTGTTCTATTTCTCCTGTGAAGCACCTTACAGCCAAGTACCTTGCGAGGCACTTGTGGTCTCACTCTGCTATGCCTCCCTCTTTTGCTTGCATCAATTGTGGCACTCCTCAATGGCAACAGTCTAAGAGATCTAGCTGTAAGGGTAAATTTGCTCCCTGGTGGGTCAGAAGAAGCTTGGGGTTTTGTCACAGCAGCATGTGGCTGCCTATTAAGCCTAGTGATGAAAGTCTTTTCAGTTTTCTCCCTGACTCCATCCTCCAAAGCACAGAGTCTTTGTTGCTCGATGGAGGGACTCTGTGTTTCTGGCTGTTTCTGCGTCCTGTTATGAGACTCTGTAGATCTCTGCAAGTCCTGGCCTGATTCTCCCTCAGTCACACATGTTTCTTTCTCCTTTGCCTGTTGGTCACCCCGCTCTTTGTCACCCTGTTCTTGTTCCTTAGGTTTGTCCTCTGTTCTCTCTGATTCTGGTGATTCTCGCTCTTTGGGAACTGTCTCAGTTTTGTTGTTCTCCTCCTCCTCCTCCTCCTCCTCCTCCTCCTCCTCAGTATCTTTAATTTCTGTATCTGTTGCAAGCTGGTTTTCTTGGTCAACTGCTATGGCCCCTTTATGTTCATGCTGTGCCACAGTCTTGTCTCCAAGGATTACTATGTTGTTCTTTTCTTGATCTCCACTCTTTTCTGCATCCACCTGCTGAAATGTGTTCATTTTGGTTTCCCTCACCATGGCTGTTTTTATCAATGCACTAGAATCAGCTATCAAATCCTCATTATCGCAACTGTCCTTTACATATTAGAAAAGAAGAAAAATAAAAATGAGTGAGAAGAGTTAAGGACCACAGTCGATTGAGCCAACATGACTTATCAGTACAAAAAGGTGGTGGAAGGGGGAAACGTGTGTAATTTTTTTGCTTTTTGTACAATTATTAGCCACATTCAAATTTTGTATAATTACTTATGTATAATAAAATGCAAAGAAAGAAAAGGGTACTTACAGATGGCCTAGAAAAAGGGTCTTTTTTCAGCTGAGACTCTAAAGAGTAAATCCTCTCCTCTAGATAGCGGTTCCTGATGTTAATGTCCTCCATTGCAGCATCCCGTGGTAAAGCCTGCTGCAGCCTGAATATTAGAAATGCAATTTACTTACTTTTAATTTTAACAAGTCCTCACAACCATTGATTGCATTTCATGAATGACTGTCTCTTTTGTTTCTTTTGAAGTCAAAACGTACTTCATTATTTCAATCTGCTGCTCCAGCTCACAGTTTCTGTTTTTTAGGCTCTCAATCTCTTTGTCAGTCTCCACGGTCCGTGCACCTACCACCTGATCTGCGGTCACCCCACGACTTTTCAGCTTCTTCTGCAGGCCTGCTTTTTCTTGCTCCAACCTGCAGAGAATGAGGCAAACACCAGTGGCATCAGATATTATATAGCCTTGTATTCGTGCATTTTACATAAAAATAGTATCTCGTTTTTAACCTTCCGTAGAGTTCTTTCAGTGTATTTAGTTGTTTGGAAAGCAAGTCTGTCTGTCTCTCTTTCTCCTTTAAATGGTTTTGGAATTTCTCCACCTTGGCCTGCCATTTCTTTGCTTCTTCCCATCTCACCAGTTCTTCTTTAGAGGTCTTCAAGGACAAACAGAAAAAAAAAACGTGCAAACAATTTTACTTTTGGATAAACAAACAAAAATCTTTTTTTGTGAGACAACACAATGTGACCTCAGTTATATTATTTCGTTTATAGCTTACTCTGCTACTTATACAATGTGCATGTCAGATTGTGTTAATCCTAAAATTAAATTTACATAACTTTAGTAATCTTTATAAAGCTGCGACAACTCTCAACTGATTAAAAAAAATGAATTTGTGCACCTTGTCATCCTTAACTATAGTTTTTCTTTCTGCAGGCTCTGACACACTCTTCTTGTCCAGCTCAGACTCAAGCTTGCGTATCTTCTTCTGTAGTGTCTCTACAGAGGGGCCTTTAATCTCACTTTCTGTCTGACCCTGTAACACACAGGCATTTTTAACCACATTTTTTTTCCAATATTAATATACAATCAATCCATACATTAACTTTCCAAAATCCCTTAGACACTTCACTTTTATACAACATTTATGTACAGGTTTAGTGTGAAATTTATTGCACTGTAGAGAACAATACTGATTGCTTTACAGTGGTTTGATGTCTATAAAGCAAATACAGTCACCCTCTGTACTATCAAAAACACACCATTTGGCAACCCAATGCACCTGGCTGCGTGTAAGACACTTTTTCACTTTTAGGGTTCTAACTTGAGATCTTCGGATGATGGGGACACTGAGAGCCTTCATTTTGTTTATATCTTTGAAACCCCTCACAAGTCTGTCACCTATTGTCATATGAAGGTACAGTATGTATTTATTTAGATTATTCAGGTTATCTTTGTGAAATTGATGGCAGCCTGTCTGACCTGCAGGCCACTGTGGAGTCTCCTGACTTTCTGTTTGAGCTCCTCCACCTGCTCTTCCAGGGCACCTCTCTCACTCTGCAGTCTGCTCTGGCTCTTCTGACTCTTCTGCAGATCTCTGCTGAGGCTTTCCAGCTCCTCCTTCAGAGAGCTCTCGCGAGATTTTGCTGCCCGTACGTTCTCCTTCCAGGACTGTAGCTCCTCACTCAGCTCCTTCACGTGGGTCTGTCAGCAAATAAGATACATAAATATCACATATCTTATACTTATACTGTCTTGTACTACTGAGTTCTCTGATCACTTCTGTGTAAGAGGCAGCTGTTAACAGAGCACCAACCTTTAGATCCTTGGTTTGCTTGTCTACAATCTGCTGAATATTGAGGGACTCTTCCTTTTGGGCTGCACTTGCAATGATCTGCTGCTCAGCATGGGAAGTCATTTCTGCACGAAGCTCGAGCAGAGCTTTACTGAGAGCCTGAATGAACAAAGTATACATACATAATCTGGATCTTCTGTGCTGTGACTGAACTAAATCAGAATTAAGTGTAAAATCTTTTCTGCTATTTTAAAAAAGCAACAATTAAAAAAAAAATTGGGAGGGGCTGGTCAGATGTGCTCTCTGTACAGTACCTTCTGTTGCTTCTCCTTGAGAGCCAGTTGTGCTTTTAGACGCTCGACAAGGTTCTTCATGGTATTACTTGGAGATCGCACATTAGCCGCTTTCTGGGCCTCCAGCTCGGTACGTAGGTACTGCAGCTCCTTCTCCATCTGAGAGACTTGGGATCTATGCTCTTCTGCCTCCTGAGAGACAGCCTTCATTTGAGATGCATGTCTCTCCTCCAGCCTAACAAAAAAAAGCTAATTACAAAACCCACTAGAACTGGTTGCACATACAAATTCTACGTTAGCCAGCATGCCTCTTGAGGGTGCCACATAAATGAGTGCTTAAAAACTGTTAACAAAACAACAAAACAATTGGCCTAATAAAAAGAAATGAGAAGTCATACTTATTGCTATTAAGTTCCCCTTTACAAATTTGATATCAGTTTTTAAATGATAATTTCATTTTTAAGGGAAAAATATAATCCAAACCAACCTGGTCCTGTGAAAAAGTAGTTGCTCCAACCATGAACTAACTGTGATGAACTTTTTCTCAGAAATCCTAGTTAAATTTCACTAGCCCAACCAGGTCTGATTCCTGCAGGATGTTTTTTTTAAGATTTCTTGATTCTACATCTTGTGTACAGGACCTCCTACAGACACTCATAATTCATAACATGGTTCTACATCAGCTGCCCAGTATAAAAATCTCCTGTCGTGCCACAGATGAATAGATGCAGGTCAAACAAGTTTGAAAGGTTGTGAGGTTGGTCTGCAGTCACAGTTAGACTCACTTGGCTGTTTGTGCTGTGTGATCTTTTGCCTGAGAAGCAGTGGCCTGCCTCTGTTTCTCCAGCTCAGCAGTCAGCATCTTCAGCTTGTGTGTTAGAGATAAGATGGACGTGTCCTGCTCTGCCACTGTCTGTTCCAATTCAGCCAGCCGTGCCAGCTGCTTTGTAGTTGGCACAGTGATTGTGGGTTTCTTCATCAGCTCCTACAGCATGCAAATTAAATTAATCTAATGGCTGATATGATTAAGATATACATTGGTCAAAAAAATAAAAGGAACACAAAAATAACACATCCTAGATCTCATACATAGTGCAAAGTGAAATGCATTGAGAACAAAATAACATAAAAATGATCAATGTAAATCTAAATTATTTCAAAATTGAAAATCAAATAACAGACTGATCCAACTTCAGTGGAAAATCCTCAAGACAAGTTAAAATGAGGCTCAGTAGTGTGTGTGGCTCCACGTGCCTGTATGACCTCCCTACAGCACCTGGGCTGCTCCTGATGAGGCGGCGGATGTTCTCCTGAAGAATCTCCTCCCAGACCTGGATTAAAGCATCATTCTACTCCTGGACAGTCTGTGGTGCAGTGTTGCGCTGGTGGATGGAGCGAGACATTGTGCTGGATTGGATTCAGGTCTGGGGAACGGGCGGGGCAGTCCATAGCATCAATGCCTTCATCATGCAGGAACTACTGACACACTTCAGCCACATGAGGCTGTGTGTTGTCCTGCATCAGAAGGAAACCAGGGCCAACTGCACCAGTATATAATCTCACAATGGGTCTGAGGATCATATCATGGTACCTAATGACAGTTAGGGTACCTCTGGCGAGCACATAGAGGTCTGTGCAGCCCTTCAAAGAACTCTGCACGGTGTTGGGCTGTGAGCACAAGCCCCACTTGTGGACGTTTGGCCCTCATACCACCCTCATGGAGAAACATAGATATTAGTGGCCTGCTGGAGGTCATTTTGCAGGGCTCTTGCACTGCTCCTCCTGTTCCTCCTTGCACAAAGAAGGAGGTAGCGGTCCTGCTGCTGGGTTGTTGCCCTCCATGTCTCCTGGTGTACTGGCCTGTCTCCTGGTATCTGCTGCATACTCTGGACACTGTGCTGACAGACACAGCAAACCTTCTTGCCACAGCTCGCATTGATGTGCCGTCCTGGATGAGCTGCACTACCTGAGCAGCTTCTGTGGGTTGTAGACAACGTCTCATGCTACCTCTATGGTGAGAGAACTGACAAAAAGCAGCTAGAACATCAGCTAGAAAGTATGAGAACAGAGAAAAGGTCTGTGGTCACCGCCTGCAGAACCACTCCGTTATAGGGGTTGTCTTGTTAATTGCCTCTCATTTCTACCTGTTGTCTGTTCTATTTGCACAACAGCAGGTGGACTTGTTTTACAAACAGATTTGCTTCCTAACTGGACAGGTTGATTTTACAGAAGTGTGGTTGACTTGGAGTTACATTGTGTTGTATGAATTTAGACTTTCAGTCAAACACCAAACATTTAATGTGCTCAGCAGTTCAAATGTTAAGTGCTGTTATACTGCTTGATATTCAAATTCTGCAAAATGCTTCCAGCTGTAACCATTAAAGGGTTATACAGTAAGGTATTTTAAGTATGTATATGGTCACCCTACCTGAGCAGTTTGTCTGAAGTGGTCCAAAGACTTGTCTGTGTGCAGGTCTAACTTCTGGTGTAGGTTTTTCACCTCCTCGTCATGCTTTTTTGATGTCTCTTCCTGCTCCTGTGAAAAGGATGGACAGGTTTTCAGGTTTTAAAGGTCAAAGGTTTAAAGGTTTGGACATATGAACTATGGAGAACTGGGTCTGGACTTTATGTGGAGTTGCCCATTCACAGATGTAGTTTGCACCCAAAGAATGTGTTCTCATAGCAGAACATTTTGTGTGGTTTAGGCAAGGGCTGGCCCCTGTGTACTGAGTGCAGAGGACTGTACGATACACTGAATTCTCCTAAATTTAACTTGATATTCTGTGGTCATTTTGTACCCCAAACCTTATTTGGAAACTGTACTGGCTGTTGAAAAACACTAAAGCCAATGATATATTCATGATTCATTGATATGCTGTAAACAAGTGCTTCCCGAAGTACCTGTCTAGCCTTGACTAGAAGGTTTTGGTACTTCTTAAGAACCTCCTCTTTCTGGTCCAGGCGGCCCTGCAGGTTGCTGATGGTTTGATGAGCGATCTTCAGGGCTGGCTGGCTGTTCAAGTCTTCCTGCTTGCTCAGGTCAGCGAGAAGCCTCTCCCGTTCAGCAGCAGCTGGGAGGCGGAGCCGCAGTTCATTGATGACCCGATCTCGTGCCAGCACGTTCTGCTCTGCTTGCCAAAGCGCTGCCTCCTTCACCTTTAGCTTCTGCTCACGCAACAAAAACAATTAAGTGCACTAATCATCATGGCATGCAACACCACAAGAGCTCATGATTCATTTACTGGACAGTTGTAAATGCTTCTGAAGATAAACGCAGACAGGTAGAGAGTCCACATGAATGAAAAATGACAATACTGACCTCCTCAAGAGTTTTGCATACAGCTTGTGTCTCCAGAATGGTGCGAACATGTTCTTTTATTTTACTTAGTGCCTGGCCCAGCTGGTGGGCAAGAGGCTGGCTTGGATCCGGCAAAGAATCTGTTGCTTCTTCAAACTAAAACCAGTCAAATAAAGAAACCCACATTTTTGCATGTGCAATAAAAAAGTCTAAACTTAAATTTTAAAAACAATTAAATTAAATAGATAAAAATAAAACAGACCATAAAATGAAACAGGTTATGCTATGTTAAGTGTGAGCCAATTGCAAACAGCACCTTTTGTGCAGAGCCAATAATTTGACGCTGTTGTTTATCATAGGCTTCCAGTTGTCGCTCGAGCTCCACTTCCCTGTGATCCCAGGAGAGCTGCCGCTCTTCCTGTAGCTGGAAGAGTGAAACATACTGTTTTAAGATCATCTCTAACCTAAAACAAAATCAATGACACTTTGTTTTGTTCCAACCTAAACAGAGCTTAAATGATCTATATTTAATGCAGATACTTGCTAGTATTTATTTACTCTTGTGTCATTTTAATCTTTTTATAATTATATCTAGCAAACAGCAGCCTTACATTGTTCTGTTGCACCAGTTCTTCTTCTAGGCTGCTGATGATGCGTTCTTGCTCATCAATCATGTTCTTCAGGTACCTGATTTCCTCTCTCTGAGCTCCTAGCTCTCTGTTTTTTCTCAGTTCCTGTAGACGAGCTTCCTCCAACTTCTTATGCCACTCGCTCACCTGCAAGTTCGGAAGAGAAACAGTTACGCTGAACAGACTGCCAAGAAACAAGTTCTAATCTGAATTAATTTAAAGACAGTCTCTTTTAATAGATCTATCCCTGATGATCTGTGGAGTACCTTCTGTGCTCCTTTACCATCCTTTATTGTGGCCATGAGCTCTTCTAGACTTTTCAGCCGAAGTTCCAGTTCCTGTGCCCTCCCCTCTGCCATCTTGTGTTCCTCCTGTATTCTTTGCGCGTCCTTTCTGGCCTTCTGTTGTGCTTCCTGTAGCTGTAGCATGGTGTTGGAGAACTTTTCCTGCTGGGCAAGTGGCAGAGCTCCAGAGAACTGCGTCCGCAGGGCCTGCAGGGCGTGGCGGAGATGCCGGGCACGCTGACGCCCCTCTTGCCTTTCGTGCCACAACGCCTGCTGTTGAGCGTCCAGGTGCTGCTCTGCACGCAACTGTTGTGCCTCCAGCTTAAGCAAACGGGCAGTGGAGGCCTCCAGCTTGCTGATAGCTGCCGTTTCGCTCAGCTGAAGTGCCACGATGTGCTGGTGAAGCTTGGCAATAAGGGACTTCTCGTCAGACTGAGCCTGGCCATAGAACACAATACAATGACTTGCAAAAGTATTTACACCCCTTGAACCATACATTTAAAATGATACATTTCTTTTACAATTTTTATTCAAATAAAAATCTGAAAATGATGACATGCAAAATAATTCAGACCCCTTTACTCTAAAACCCCTAAATAAAATCTAGTGCAATCAGCTGCCTTCAGAAGTCACTTAATTAGTTATTAGAGTCCAGCTGTGTGTAATTTAGTCTCAGTATAAATACACCTGTTCTGTGAATGCCTCAGTGGTTTGTTAGAGAACACTAGTGAACAAACAGCATCATGAAGACCAAGGAACTCACCAGACAGGTCAGAGATAAAGTTGTGGAGATGTTTAAAGCAGGATTAGGTTATAGAAACATTTCCCAAGCTTTGAGCATCCAAGGAACACTGTACAATCCAAAAATAGAAAAAAGTATTCTACACCTACAAACATACTAAAACATGACCATCAACCCAAACTGACAGATCAAGCAAGGAGAGCACTGATTAAAGAAGAAGCAGCCAAGAGGCCTATGGTCACTCTGGAGGAACTGCAGAAAACTACAGCACAGGTGGTAGAATCTGTTCACAGCACAACTATAAGTAATGCACTTCACAAATCTGGCCTTTATGGAAGAGTGATAAGCAGAAATCTTTTGTTGAAGAAGTGCCACAAGCTTTGTAGGGGATGTGAAACATGGTGATGGCAGTATCATGCTGTGGGGATGTTTTTCTTCAGCAGGAACAGGGAAGCGGAGCTTCTGTGGTTAGAAATGTTTACAGACGCTCTCCATCCAACCTGGCTGAGCTTGAGCTGTTTTATAAAGAAGAATGGGCAAAAATCTCAATCTCTAGATGTGCAAAGCTGGTAGAGACAAACCCCAAAAGACTTTCAGCTGTAATTGCAGCAAAAGTTGGTTCTATTAAGTATTGATGTAGGGGGCTGAATATTTTTGCATGTCACCTTTTTAAGATTTTATCTGTGCGTGGGTAATTCCACAACTGGGCTTCCATTTGTAATTTATTGAAAGCTTTTAATGTCTATACAAATGTTGTTAACTAAATTTTTTGTATTTATAAATTGTATGCTAAAAATATGCGTTGTTACACTCAAACCTGAGGATACTTGATAACTAAGAGTTGAATTGTTTTTCAAAAGTTACCTGGCTCTCTAACAGTGGATAATCTATTCAGCATTATTAGAATAATGTATATATATATATATATATATATTCCACTATTTAGAAACAAATATCTTACTTGATAGTCGAGCACCTGCCTTCTGAGACTCTCTACCTCCTTCTCTCTGGATTGTCGCCTGGCTTCCAGTGCAGAAACCTGCATTTTGGCCACGTCAGAAACCTCTCGTAACCTGTAAAGATCATTTTCAGTTAGACCCAGTGGTTACAATAAGTGGTGCTTTCAATATTACTATTTACTCTGTTGCTTTAAGCTTACTTGGACACCTCGATCCTGAGCTGGGCTTCACTTTTCTCAAGTTCTGCAATGTGCTGGCGGTCTGCATCACTGACTTCTTTACTGACACTGTCAGCAAGCTCGTCACGTAGCTCACGCTCGATCCGCTGCGCTTCCAGATTCTGTTTGGCCATCTGGAAACACACATTACAGATGACCAACAATAGACTCCTTTTTTCAGCAGTGTGGGTTAAGCAATGTTGGTAAACATCAGAGATCACTACAAACACTGACTCTTTGAGCCTTCACAGACACTTTCCCCAACATCTATTGATTTCAGAATACTCACCTCTGCAAATCTGCCCTCCAGCTCCAGGTTGCGCTCCTCCACCTGTTTAAGGGAATTTCTCAGGTGCTCATACATCTTCTGAGCATGCTCAGCTCTCTGCCTCTCGTTCAGTTCCTTCATCTCCAGCGTGGTGATGCGTTTGGACACTGAAACAATCTCACTGTTTGCCAGGGCCTTCACTGCCTTGTTTATACTGCTCTCTTCACCTGGAAACAGACCTCCACATCAGATAAACAAGCTCACCACCAGTGGGTTTTTTTAATTCACACCTATACCAAAAAGACTTAGACTTAAGATTCTGCCCTTTACTTTAAATAAAAGAAATAGCTACTGGTCATGCCTTTTTCATTCTGGGAAAACTGATGTACATGTCATTATTATAAAGGGTATCACCAGGTTTTACCAATGTCGTTGATGTGTTCCCAGGCTTGCTCTAGAGTGTGAAGTTTCTCTTTTGTGATCTCAAGCTCTTTGTTGACTGAATTGATTTGCTCGTGGAGGGAAACATTTTCATTCTGAAACCATCAGACAGTGTAAACCTTATTAAAGCTCAATGCAATGACACATAGAACATTATTGAAATCATTGTAAAATGTAAATATCACTCTTCACTATACCTCCATATGTTCTAGACCGGTGGTCCTCTGAACAAGGTAATTGTCCTTCTGAAGGAGATCTCTGTATTTGATTGTGAGATCATTATACTGCTTGTTTGCCCTCTCCAACTCGAATGAAGGAACACTGTCATCAAGCGCTTTCTGGAGCGCTGCCATTTTGAACGCAGCCATCTCCTGTTAAAGTAAAAAGCCATTTGTAGTTAATTCCACATCTTTAGTTTTAGAAGGTGCAATTTAGGTACAGGTACACATTAGTATACAAAAACACTGTAAATGAAATGAGGGCTACACCTTGAATCTCTGCAGATAGCCAATCCGCTTAGTGACTGCAGTCTCCATTTGGACAAAGTCTTCCTTTAACTTGTTATTCTCTTTCCTCAAGTGCTGCTCCTGCTCCAGCAGGGTGGTGTACTGTCGGGTCAGGGACTTCTCGTTTACTCTGAGCACAGTCGTCCTACGGGCAGCCTCAGACACCTGCCTCCTCATCTCAACTGGGTCCTTCTCCAGAGCTTCCAGCCAGTTCTAATAATCCATGAATTTAACAGGAAACAAAATGATATTGAAAAGTTTTAAGAAAAACCTTGTACAACTGCAATTCCAATTAGTTGGGAAAAACAGAATACAATGATTTACAAATTTTAAGAAAATCACAATTAAGATTAGCACCAAAGGCTAACTGCTAACTGGCGATGCAAACTGTCTTTCCAAGCTGAATAAAAATTAAATTAAATATAAAAAATAAAATGTAGAAAAAATATAGGAAAAAAAAAAAAAAAAAAACACAGTGGTGCCCTGCCCTTAACTGTCTCTGATTGGTTTAGGCCACAATATGGGCCTAATGTGTGTCTGTTGTTGAACCACAGGGAGAGTTCTCAGCAGAGACTTCTTTCCTCTCCAACAGCTGGTAGCACTGGTGCAACCAAAGATTATTTTTAGTCGCATCATTAAAAACTGATAACACTGACAGTTGACTGTGGAATATTTAGTAATATTTAGACTTATTGCAGAGGTGCTGAATCCTATTACGGTACCCCGCTGGAATTCACTGAGCTCCTGAGAGCGACCCATTCTTTCACTCATGTTTGTAGAAGCAGTCTGCTGATTACGTGCTTGATTTTATACAACTGTGGCCATAAAAGTAACTGCAGCCTGAGTTCAATTATTTAAATAGATTAAAAACTGTGAATAATTTATTATAAACATTTATTTTGAATTTTTTAAGCTGCACACTGTTAGATTCAAACTATCAAACTGTGTCAGTTTGTTTGTTGATTGTCCAAGCTATCTAAGCAAGCAATAACTTTTCAGACACAATCTACTCTTTGCTTGATGTAAATAAAGATGTAAAGACATGGGCCAAATCATCAACTGACCAGCTCTTACATTATACTCTTTAATTTTTACTGCATCCACCTCCTTCTGTTCTTCCATTTTGGCTTTCAACTCAGCAAAAGAATGTCTCTCCTTCTGCCAAGACTCCTTCTCACTAAAACAGAAGTGAAGACAGCTCATGTTACAAAAACATACTGTTAAATTCTAGCTTTTGTTCCTAATTTAACATATAGGCTGCACAAACCTTTGATATTCTTTGTACAGTAGCCCCTGTTGGTGACGTATGACTGCAAATTTCCTTTTGTACTCTTCCAAAGCCAGTCCGAGCATCTTGTTGTGGTCTTGCTTGTTTTTATTCTCCTAAAATAGATAATTACCAATTACTATTGATTTTGGTTTTCAAAAATAACATTTCAGGATAGTAAAATGCTGGACTTATTTTTATTTAATGCACACCTGTAACAGCTGGACCATGTATTCATTTAGAGAGTTAATGGTCTTAACACTGGATGATGCGCTTTCCTCAGGTAAAGGGAGAGTCTTTTGAGGTACAGCTGCACCAGCTGACAGTCTTACTGCCTCGATCTCACTCTCCAAGCGTGCCACCTGACCAGACGAAATGATAAAAACCAAATGAAGCCCATGAAGCCAAACGATTTCAAACAGAATTGCACCCTCTTTGGAACTGGTTTTACAAGTGACTTTAATAAAACTGAAGTTTCTATTTAAATTAAATCCTATGTTACCACAGAACCACTTTTACTCTCAAGAATAAAGGGACCCACTTTGTCACTGGACTTCATCAGTTGAGAGAGTGTGCTTGCTGCTTCCTCTCTAGCCGCCTTCAATTCCTGCTTCAGCTCCTCATTCCTGCTGGTCAGTTGGTCTAGCTGAAACCTCAGATGTGTGCCTATATCAACCTTCCCTTCTGAGTACTTCATTTCCAGGGCCTGAACATAGCAGGATTAGACAAATTATTGTTAAGAAATGTGAAATGTCATCACTTTTATGCAAAAAAAACGATGTGTTTGGTGGAGAAAAAGCAATAAATGTGCAGGGCAGGGTGGTACCAGGATCAGGATGATGCAGATAAACATACACTGATTAGTCTTTCCAGGCTGGGGATTCTGCTGATCCCAATCTGTGATGGACTTTTGCTCTGTGCCTGGATGGCCTGCAGGATCTCCTTCATATCCTGTTCCAGTTGCTGATTCTCCTTTTGTGTCTTATTTACTGCAGAGGGGAAGAGAGCATGATGTAGGCATCAAAAGCATCACATTGGAGGATAAGCTTTAACGTTTAAAAAGGAAACTGGAAGTGGCCCTTACGCCTGGCTTTCAACTGTGAGGATTCTGCTTTCTTCAGCTCCAGCTCCTTTTCTCTGCTATTCAGTTGATTTTGCAGGTACTCATTCTGGAGAAATGAAGCCAAGAAAACAAAAGTCAACAACTGTTTATGGATTTTATTCTTTGTGAGAATGTGTAATTACACTGAGCATGCTAAAAAGTACTTTTAAAAACCTTTTCAGAGTGGATGAATGTGGTGATTTTAATGTGAGATCTGTTGCGCTCTCTTATCTTGTAAGCTCTTTTCAGTTTTAATTCTGCGTTTCTTTGGATCAATGATGCATAAATTAGCAAATGAAGAATGTAAAGCTCTGCAATCTCCATGTTTGCAGTAGCTCTTGCATTAATACACGTAGCAGCACCATGGATGCTTAGGTAACCTGCAAAAGCAGACATAGCCCGAAAAAGATCCTGAAATCTACCACACAACCTGTATTGAGAATGACTATATGTAGCTTAGCAGGAATATCAGCAGAAGCACCTTGGTGCCACTTATTATAAGATTTCACCCTTTCCAAACTCAGGAACACTACTGCTTTCAATAAAAAAATAAATCTTAATGTCTGCTGCTTTAAATATAAAATAAAACATTTATGTAAAATGACAGTCTTTCTTTTCTTGAGACTTACTTTCTGTTTGATCTTTTCATCAGAAGCTCTGAAGTCTGGTCTTTCTCTAATGGACCTGCTAGGATGCTGATCAGCATCATCATCAAGCAGTGAACTACTAAGCACTGTGATACCTGTTAAGAGAAACATATAGCCAGTGTAAAGAGCCGTTCATTGTGCCTGGACAACATCTGTACTGCTACAGGACAAAGGTAATCAAGTCTAGCTGCTGAATGTAGTTTAATATCAGGTAGTTTAACTAGCTAGTTAACCAACCAGACACTCTGGACACTCTGTACTCCTAATCAACATGTAAATACACTGTGTGGACAAAATTCAGTCTCTTGCCCCAGATAAAATAAGCTATAAATGTATGCATTTTTACATACGAAACACTTGTATGTGGCCTTTGACAGCTGTAGTTTATTTTTACAGTAGTGCCGAAACTGGTTAAAATATCCTTACTGCTTGTGGTCAGTTCTGTAGCCTTTTTTAGCTAAATTTGTTTAGAGAGTTCATTTAATTGACTCCATGTACATGTAGCTACACTATCTTGTACATTCCTGTGATTGTGCTGCTGCTACAGACACAGGTACTTTAGCCTAAACATTTAAAACATTTTTCAAATTTTGTACCTCTACTTAAGTATGATGACTAAAGTACACTTTAAATTCTAAAGTCCCTTTTTTTGCCCGGGCGTACTTTTACTGAAGTTTGGGTCGCTAGTACTTTTTTTTTGGCCCGCCACCACCACCCCAATGTGGAGGACAACTTTGTTTTACATAATAATAATAATAATAATAATAATACTTACAACAACAATAATAACAACAATAATGCATGCAAGTGTGTATGTGTGTTATGTATCAGTATTATAGACCTCCATAAACATACTTAAACAAACAGATAAACACAAGGATAGACAAGTAAATGGACCAAAAAGACAAGCATAATGGAGGTTTTGAGGTGGGGGTGGATGAGGAATTTAATTAATTTGTTCCAATCAGTCATGTGTTGGGAACGTGGGAATAATAATAATATAGGCTGTGGCATTGACACGATGCTCAATTATATATATATATGTGTGTAAGTATAGAGTTAATGCAGTTGGTGTGGGGGTCCATCATCGTTTTATTACCCAACAGATAACACAACCCAACAATTTTTTATTAGTTGTTATTTTATTCATATCTGCAATTAATTTGGATGAAGATGGTTATTCTCAATATTTATTTTAGACTTTGTTTTAGATTTGAGTTGAAGGTATTGTAAGTACTGATCTTTCCCGATATTGAAAGTTTAAACCAAGTCATCAAATTAAATAACGGAGTCACCCTTAAAAAAGGTGGCATAAATGCGTAATCCCTTTCTGTTTCCATGTAATGAAATTTGGTGATGAGGTTTTGAGTAGGAAGGTAAGGTTATGCCAAACTGGTGTGTATCTAGAGGGTGCCACAATGTATTTAGTGATTTTAAGCATTTTCCACAAGGCAACCAGTGTTGTGGATATGACGGTGTTACGGAAGCACGTATGGCGTTTAATTGTATGGTTGATAAATGGAAGGTCTGATATTTATTTTCTAATATTTCTTTACAGAATTCCTGTTCAGAATTGATTTCTAACCATGAGTGATATATATTTTTTCTGGATGTGTCCAGATATGAATATAATGTAGTTGGCATGCTAAGTAATATTTGTGAAAATTGGGTGTTTCAAGTCCACCTTGTTCTTAACTCTTTTGTAATGTGGTTAATTTAATTCTTGGATTTTTGTTTTTCCAATAAAATGTTGTCACTGCTAAATCCAGTGGCTATTACACCAAACAATGAGATTAAATTTATCCAACGTTGTAGATCTTCTTCTATGGTTTTCAGTAGTAGCTAATTGAGATTAAACAGCTCAGATAAATCACAGTATATGTTGATATCCAGGTATTTTATGTTGCCAATGGTAAAAACAGTGGACAGGTTTGAGGGTACAGCTTTACTATCCTCCTTGTGGATGAGGAGAATTATAGATTTATCCCAATTGGTTGATTAGCTTGATATTTTGTAAAAGGTCTCTATCAATTTTATTATCTCCTGTAGTGAGTTGGATGGATTCTGTAAATACAGCAATACATCATCTGCATATAGATTAATCTTGTGCACGGTTTAATATTTACTGACTATTTGGATGTCTGTGTTGATGAGTGAAATGGTGCGATAGCTTGAAGGAAGTGTTGGGTCTTTGCCAGGCTTGAGCAGTACTGAGATATGGGCTGTGTTCATATGAGGAAGAATTTTGGAGTTGTACTGTTTATCATCTGTAATTTTAAAAATTTTAGGAGAGATAATATGCCAGAAATGTTTATTAAAATCTGCAGGGAAACCATCACAACCAGGGGTTTGGCATTTGCATTATAATATTTTTTTTTTCAGCTCTAGGATTGTCCAGTTTTTCTGCATTTTCTATAGACAGTTTTGTCTATTTTAATAAAACTAAGAAAGTGGTTAATGTCATCTAGGGAGGGTTCTTATTTGGAGGTGTGTTATTTATATCATGTGTTGTTTCTTTTTAAAGGGTTTGCTTGATATTTTCCTGATTTATTGTTGTATTTAAAATGTTCACACCTAAGTCTTTTCATCATGAATTCTGTTCTTTTATTAATTATATTGTCTAATTGAGATTGTAAGTATTTTATTTATGGTTATTTATTATGTATCTTATTTAGGGTCTTTAGTATTAAAAAAGGAATCAAAGCCTGGGTCTCTTAGCAAAGATACGTTGAAACGCCATCTTGGAGTAAACAGAATGATACTTGATGATTAAATGATACTGGGGCATGTTCACTTATTACAATTGGGTATATGTTGATACTGGATATATCAGGTAGTAAAGTTTTGCTTAAAAGAAAAAATTCCTATTCCTATTCCTGAGTATGTTTTATGAACAGGTGAAAGGTATGTATACTCTTTTTTGTGAGTTATTTATTCTCCAAAGATCAAATCGAATAAAATCATTGATATACTGTTTAAATGTTTCAGTATTTCATAATTAAGTATTTTTCTCCCTAACTACAATGACAGACAAGAGGACAAACCCATTTAAAGACAAAAACATAAAACAAGTAACATTTAGTGATGTTGGTTAGAGAGTGTAAGAGAAGAGAGTGTAGAAGTAGTAGAAGGATCTGATTTGCAGCAAGAACAATAATAATAATAATAATAATAATACATTTTATTATTATTATTATTATTATTATTTTAATAATCCAGGCGTTGAATAGTGGTCGTTGTAGCCGAGTTTCAGGATGAAGAAATTTTGCACGGTAGTGGTTTCTCTTTCAACAGCAGTGCGCTGCCATGTTGCAGCTCACCTCTTCTCGAGAGACTCTGAGGCTCACAGTTCGCCCAATCCTCCTAAGACTCACAGCTCCCTCCTCTCTAGTCTCTAGTGTTTTATACATGTAAGTGCCCCAATACTTTTGCCCACATAGTATGAGAAAAGGTCTTTACCTTTGTCTTTTACCAACGTGCGGATATGCTGCTTCAGCTCCAGCCTCTCCTCCTCCAGACGCTCAATCTAAGACCGAATCAAACAGGCTGAATCACAACAGTGAACATTTGCATTACCCAATACAACTTGGTGTTTTCTCTGGATTCATTACACACATTAATTAATTGTCCATCCAACCTTGATGCATGGCATATAGTACCAATTGTCAGAAATCATATACTGCACCTCAGAATTGGTGTGACTAAAATGTTTGTTCAAAACGTATTACCTCCTTTAACAGGACCTGGTTTTCTGCCCTGTACTGTCTCTGTTTTAGTGCCTTTGTTCTCCGGAACTCAGTCAAATCCACTTCTTCTTTTGGATTCATTCCTAACAAAAGCAATGAGGCAAACAATAAAGCCACAATTTCAATAAAGAGAAACTGTAATGTCTAAAGGTGGAGCACAAAGCACAGAAAAGGTATATGAAATGATGTAGATGATTATATATATATATATATATATATATATATATATATATATATATATATATATATATATATATATATATATATATATATATATATATATATATATATATATATATATATATATATGTATACCTACAGTGCCCTCAAAAGTATTGGAACAGTGAGGTCAATCACTTTATTTCTGCTCTAGACTGAATACATCTGAATTTGACATTAAAAGATTAATATGATACAAGAGATAAACATTTTTATTTTAATACCAGGTTTTTATATCTGGATCTGATATACAGTTCAGAAGACCTTCTGTCTGAACCCATCCATTTTCTTGTGAGCACAAGTTTTGGAACATGTGACTGTAAGGTGTATTTTGTTGTGTGTGTCCTGATACATTCATTTTTCACACAGTAAACAGCGATTACTGTTTCAGATTTGTGTTTTAGTTTTGACTGTGCTTTTATAGCTAGAGGAGTAACTAACATGAAAAACAGAGGGCTGTCTATTTCTATCAGCAGTTGATGACAGAAACATTGTGAGTGCTGTAAAGAAAAAACTCAAAACAACTGTTAGTGACATCAGCAACAATCTCCAGAGGGCAGGAGTAAAGGTATCATAATCTACTGTTCACACAAGACTTGAACAAAAATACAGGAAAGCCATTTTCCAAGAATTGCAGAGACAGGCATGTTCAATGATTAAGGACTGATGAGACAAAGATTAACATTTACCAGTGTGATGAAAAGGCTAAAGTGTGGAGAAAGAAAGGATCTGCTCATGATCTTAAACATACCAGCTTATCTGTGAAACACAGTGGAGGCAGTGTCATGACTTAAGCGTGAATGGCTTACAGAAAGTCTACAGAAACATTTTGTCAGTGAATTTAAACTGATCGGGAGATCCTCCATCATGTAGCAAGATGATGACCCAAAACCCACTGCCTGAAAAAGGATCACAGTAGACTGCAGAATGTTAGTGATGTCAGGGGGTCACAGGGTTGATAAAGTTACTGCAAGTGAAGGATTTGCAACTTAATATTATGTTTTATTCACTTTAATTTACTTTTAGTTTATTTGTTCCAATACCTTTGCTCACAAATGTGTCGGTTTAGACAGAAGGTGCTATCTTCTAACTGTGTATCACATCCAGATGTAAATACCTTAATTTAAAAGCTGGAATGTTGATCTTTTTGCTCATATTCATCTTTTAATGTAAAACCCAAATCTTTTCAGTCTACATCAGAAAAAAAAATCTACTGGCCTCACTGTTTCAATACTTTTGGAGGTGACTCTGCTTGTTACTGACCCAGCTTCTCTCTTAGCTCTTCATTCTCATCCAGAAGGTCATTGATTTTTAGTTCCAGTTGGTTAATTTCCTTGGTCATGACTTCTAGCTCTCTGTCTCGGAGCCTGATCTGATTTTTGCACTCTCTGATCTCAGCTATGGCAGCTTCAAGTCCATCAGTGCCCTAAAAACAAACCAGACACACATATTTCATCCATTGGCAATACAAAGGCAGGGTATATACTTTAAAGAAAATGAAATATGTGTCAAGTGTTACACGCAAACTGGTCAACCGATATGTAAAATCTGTATTGGTGGAATAATTCTCATTGGTGGAGAGTGCGGCACATTGGGTTTACTCACAGCCTCATACAGGCGGATACGGCTGAGGCTCTCGCTCAGCTCCTTGTCTTTCTCATGGGCATCGGCCTCAGCTAGATGGGCTTCTCGTTCAGCTTGCTGCACCCGTCGTTCTGCTGCCTGCAGCTTGGCCTGCAGCTCCTCCAGCTTCCTCAGCTGCAGTGTAGAGCCCATACCTGCAGTAGCCCAACGGGGGAAAGGGGCAATTGAGTGATACAATTTAGTAATGAGTAAAAAACTAAACAAAACAAAAATAACTGAGGGGCGTTGAGTGGTCCAGCGTTCTAATACGCTGCCACTATAAACGGGAGGTGGCCGGTTCGAATCCCGTTCATGTAGCTCTGTCCCAGAGGGAGTGCAAAAGGCCTTGCTCCCTCCGGGTGGGTAGATGGAAATAGATTTGCATATGCAAAATGTATACATGTGAAGTTTCATTGCACAGGTGTGCAAGGTGCGAATTATACAATGATAATTGGGGGGAGGGTCAAGTATTTTTTCGGGGTGTAAATGAAAACCAGTACAGCAAAGGCGCGTGCTTCACTAAACTTAACTTCTCTAAGTCTTACAAATGTCTCGCTTCCTCACTGTATTATCTACAGCACGTAAAGGTAAATGAATTACATCAGCTAATGTAGCACATATATCCTACATGATAACCTTTACAGTAATAAATAATACACTATACAGCAAAATCCACAGTTAATCCTGCAAAAACACACACAATGCTACTGGCTGCTATCTTTCATCAGTTTTCAGCATTTTTGCAGCATTTGCAGCATTTAAGGTGGGACAACAAATTTAAGTGAGGTATTCATGTAAGAAAAAGTGTGTTTAAAGTGCATATTTAAGAAAGCTAAGTAGATAACAAACTACTTACACGTAATGCTGTAGCTTAAGAAGTGCACGTACCTTAACTTAGACACAAGACACCTGACCAATAATGAGGCAGGCAGGGAGGGAAGAACGGTTATTAACATGATATGATCCACTTTAGGGTGGTTTGAAATCATACCACAATATTCTTCCAGGCATAGATACTGCATTGTTTTTGTAGTACTATAGTTTTTACCCCTTGGGGTAGGGACTTGTATAATAGACAAATGCAATTGAAATGACAATCTTAGCCCATTCCTTATGGGCAAAGGTCTCCAATTCTTTGACATTTTTGCGCTTGCGTGTTGCAACTACAGTTTTCATGTCTGACCTGCGATTTTCTACGGGATTTAAGTCCGGCAACTGCAATGGCCACTCCAGAATCTTCCAGCTCTTATTCTGCAACCAAGCCATGGAAGAATTGGAGGTATGCTTGTGACTGTTATCATGTTGGAAGGTCCAATGTCACCTAAGCTTCATTTAGCTTTGTTACTGATTGCATGATATCTTCACCCAATATCTCCTGTTTTTTTAGCAGAATTCATGGTACCTTTCACACGGTGGAGATTCCCTGTACCTGAAGAAGCGAAACAGCCCCAGAGCGTGACTAATCCACCACCATGCTTCACAGTAGGCCAGGTGTTCTTTTCTAAATAAGCCTTGTTCTCCACACATATCGCTGGGCCATAGGCCCAGAGTTCCAAATTTGTCTCTAAATCACAAAAATCACCTATACATTTGCTTTGCGTTGCTGTCCTGTAAATCTTGGAACCATACCTTTTTCTTTCTTCATTGGCTTCTTTAGCTCCTCTATAAGCAGGGCATTCTTCTCCATCTCACCAGTGTACTGTTCCACTCGAGCAGACAGCAGCTTGATCTGATGGTCCCTCTCTTGCACAGCCTTTGAATAGCAGATCACACAATCTAGTTTTAGTATGACTCTTCAGAGTGTGAGAAATACTGTAACGTATATATTATGTAGCATAGTGATGTTTATTACGGATAGGGCTGCCACAAACGATTATTTTTATAGTCGACTAATCACCGATTATTTTTTATGATTAGTCGACTAATCGGATCATACGTTAATTGAATATAAAACACAGTTTATCACAATAGAATGCAGCTGCTATTATACAACCATCATTAGATTTCAGCTATATGCTAACTAAAAATAAAAACAATTAAAATCATAGTTCATTAAACCTTTAATGAAATATGCAGCTTGTTGTAACAGACAATTATTTTACTGTTTAGCATAAAGTGTAAACAACTGTGTAAAATAAGGATAAGGCACTGGCATTTATGAAACATCTCAACCGTGAGGTTGTTTGAACTATTATGAAAAAAAAGTATATTAATAAAAAATGCCTCTCTGTCCAGATATTGTGTACATTACCGTACACAGGGCAGCGGTCTGCACAGATCTGATTGGCAGAGGAGAGCGTTTGGTGATTTTACACCACACATGACTGATCTGTGAGTTTACTGCACCGAAAAGCACTGAAAACAGAAGCCACTGTCAGAATGAAATCCTTCTCTGTAGTTTATCGGTTTGGGACGGCATTTGTGACAACGTCTGGGTCCGGATCCGGATCGCGGTCCGCCTATTAGTGACCTCTGTTTTAAAGCTATCAAGATGAGTAAGTTAAGTACTAAGTTAACGCTCTGTTTACGCTAATTTTAGCAGCTAAATAGCAATTTAGCTTCTTCGTCATTTAATCAGCCACAACATGCCTCCTTTTCAGGTGCTCGTGCATCGCGGTTGTGCTGCCGAGGAAGGCAAGTTCTTCATTGCAGATATTGCATTGCACGCGTTTCACTTTTATTTTCTTGGTGATCCCACACTTTTGAGTTCTGTAGCGGAGTAGCCATGAAACCAGAGCCTGTCTGTATAATGTCCTGAGATGTCGTCCACTACCTACCCCGGTTTCCACTACTGCGCATGTGCGTCCAGGACAGAAAGGCAGTCGCAGCAGTTTGGAGAGAAAAACAAAGAAAAAAAAAAAAAACGACTAATCGACTATTAAATTAGTCGTCGACTATTTTAATAGTCGACATAATCGTGACTAGTCGACTAATCGTGGCAGCCCTAATTACGGACAGTTTGCAAAAAACAAAAAACAAAAGGGACATGCAATAAAGAGACATGCAAAGATGAAGCAGATACTTACACCACACAGCTCATATATGACCTGCGCCATGTAAGTAGTGAGCCACAAAGAAAACGAACAATGAGAAACATGTGAAAACATAAAGCAATCAAAAGAAGAAACCCACAGGAGATGGAAAGAGACAGAAGGAAAATGAATTATAACCCAAAAAGCTGCTGTAAGATTTTTAGAAGTACAGCTTTAACAACCAATCTAAAGTTTGGACTAATAAAACAGTATATTACAAAAGTGAGTACACCCCTTACATTCTTGCAGTATCTTTTCATGGGACAACACTGACAAAATGATACTTTGACCCAATGAAAAGTAGTCTGTGTGCAGCTTATATAACAGTGTAAATTTATTCTTACGTTAAAATAACTCAATATATAGCCATTAATTTCTAAACCACCAGTAACAAAAGTGAGTGCACCCCTTAGTGAAAGTTCCTGAAGTGTCCATATTTTGTGTGGCCACCATTATTTATCAGAACTGCCTTAACTCTCCTGGGCATGGAGTTTACCAGAGCTACACAGGTTGCCACTGGAATGCTCTTCCACACCTCCATGAGGACATCACAGAGCTGACAGATATTGGAGACTTTGCTTTCTCCACCTCTCGCTTGAGAATGCCCTAAAGATGTTCTATTGTGTTTAGATCTGGAGACACGCTTGGCCAGTCCATCAGCTTCACCCTCAGCCTCTTCAATAAAGCAGTGCTCGTCTTAGAGGTGTGTTTGGGGTCATTATCATGCTGGAACACTGCCCTGCGATCCAGTTTCTGGAGGGAGGGGATCATGCTCTGCTTCAGTATTTCACAGGACATATTGGAGTTCATGTGTCCCTCAATAAAATGTAACTCCCCAACACCTGCTGCACTCATGCAGCCCCAGACTATGGCATTCCCACCTTCATGCCTGACTAAAGACATGACACACTTATCTTTGTTCTCCTCACCTGATTGCTGCTACACATGCTTGAGACCATCTAAACCAAACAAATTAATCTTGGTCTCATCAGACCATAGGACATGGTTCCAGTAATCCATGTCCTTTGTTACCATGTCTTCAGCAAACTGTTTGCAGGCTTTCTTATGTACAGACTTTAGAAGGGGCCTTCTTCTGAAATGACAGCCATGCAGACCAATGTGATGTAGTGTGCGGCGTATGGTCTGACAGCACTCCTGCGCCTATCTTTCAAAGACAGCATTTGGATTTGACGCTGAACATGTGCACTCAGCTTCTTTGGACGACCAACCTGAGGTCTGTTCTGAATGGACCCTGCTCTTTTAGAACGCTGTATGATCTTGGCCACTGTGCTACAGCTCAATTTCAGGGCGTTGGCAAACTTCTTGTAGCCTTGGCCATCTTCATGTAGCGCAACAACTAATCTTTTAAGATCCACAGAGAGTTGTTTGTCATGAGGTGACATGTCAGAGCTTTCAGTGACCAGTATGAGAGTGTAAAATCTGTACTACAAAATTGAACACACCTGTTCCATATGCACACCTAAATCCTAGTAACACTAACGAGTCGACAAGCAGTGCTCAATTTGGACGTTTAGGGTTGTAGTCTCTTAGGGGTGTACTCACTTTTGTTGCCAGTGGTTTGGACATTAATAGCTGTATATTGAGGTATTTTGAGGGAAGAATAAATTAACACTGTTATATAAGCTTCTCACAGACTATTTTTCATTGTAGTCTTATGAAAAGATATACTTAAATATCTGTAGAAATGTAAGGGGTGTACTCACTTTGTGATCCACTGTATATAGATTAATGTTAAATACATAAAAACAATTAAAGAACACATACACGTTTTGTTATACATGTTTATATCTTTCGTGTGTAAGAAAAAAAAATCTTAATTGATATGTGAAGAACTGTGAGGTTTGCACTGTGCCCCAAACCTGCTGCAGTGCGATGATGTTGCTTTTGTCTGAATCCAAATGAGCAGCTCTTAGCTTTTCTCTCAGGTCCCGGATCATCTGCTGGTACTCCATGATTTCAACATCTTTTTCTGATAACACATTCTGAATTAACACATACACATGCACACACATTATTAAAAACACAAATGTACCTCAAAAAACTATAAGAAAATATAATCTGCTTAATTTGGTGGCAGTAAAGAGAATTGTTTTGAGATTTAAGATCTCCTTCCACTAAAATCTACATTTTCTTTTTCTTTGTGAAATACTATAAGCTTTCTGAGTTGTATGGATGCTGCATATGAAACTGTTTCTCAGCCTCCATTGTCTGCAGTAGCTAGTAAAAGGAAAATGAGTCGATCAGGAAAAGCACCGTGTCTATGTCAACTTGAGTTCATGGCCTCGCCGACCTGGGCTCAGGACCACAGGCAGAGCAAAAGCCGACTGCAGTAGAGCCGACACTGTCAGCTCAAGAGCTTACAGCTCGGTTTACAACAGAGCTATCTTGTGTAAGTAACTTTAAACTTTAACTTTGTGTAAATAGTTTCAAATCATATTTCCGGTTGATTCCGCATTTACCCAGACCTTAAATAAACACTAGGGAAGCATGGTTTGACAAGGCAGCACAACTCGGCAGAACACCGGTCAAAGAGGGCGCTGGATTTTGTGATATAGAGCTGACTCTGAAGCTTTGATGTGGTGAAACTGCCCAAGCATGGGGGTTGGGGCTGCGGGAGTCCGAAGAGGGGGGCAGGTCACATTCTACGATGTTTGCCTGAATGAATATTCATGAGCAAGAGCCGAAATTCTATCTGATTTCAGAGACCTCTAATTCAAAGATCTACAGCAGGGCTATACATAACTTCTCACATGGCTTTCATTCATACTACAGAACAAAACTAGACATTTTAAAATGAATGAAAAAACAACTGAATGAGACCATTAAATTCTTTGTGAACACAGATTTTCCAGATGCTTGCTGCTTTTATTTTAGAAAAAGATTACCACATTAGTTTCCCTTAGTGAAATAATCAAGCAAGAAAACTATACAAGCATTTCAGTAAACTCTTTTTAGTTGTACAGACTATTTTTTTGATGGGACATGGTATGAGAGCAATCCAGTAAACCGTATTACCTTCCACTCCTCCACTTTAGCACTGACTGCAGCCATCACTGGGTCGTCCTCCTCAGCCCGAGACTGGATCTGCTCAGTTAGCTCTCTCACCTAGTTATTCAATCGTGCATTAATGTGTGGTACAGTTAACAAGCAGAGTGATAAAAATGTACTATTTGATTAAAACTGAATTCATTAAATTAAAATGAAAGTAAACTATTTAAAACCTGAAGCTTGGCCTGATCTCTCTCTTTCCTTAGCTGGTCGACTATGGCGTCTGTCTGCTGGACCACAATTTTCATTTTGTTGTATTCGTCTGTCATCTTCTCCATCTCCTTTACAGACTCCTCCATGTTTTTCTGCAGGTGCTCGTTTTCACTCTTCAGGTTGGCAGCCATATCCTCTGCATGCTACAAAATGAACACGGAGAAGTCAGAATAAAATCACCAGTAACAGCAGGTAGGCAGGCAAAACAGTGAGAGTAGCTACAGAATAACAGAATAACATTTCTCCACCTCAATAAATTTCCTACAACCTGCTTAATAGTATAATAACCCAAGCAGAACTTTTTAAGTTTTCATTTTTGTAATTCAAATATGCGTTGTCCAAACATGCTAGAGAAACGTATACTCTATGCTTCTTTGTGATGAATGTGAACTTTTTTCATAGCCCTACTTATATCACGAAATATTCTAATTTATTAACTGTAGTTTTTTTGTTGTATATGTATTAACATCCTTTAAGACTGCAATTCAAAATATAGATGTCATACTATCATATATAGAATAATTTATATCGGGCCCAAAAAAAATCCTGCCTGACTGTAACAGAGCCTGTTGCTGTTCTATTCAAGCCTGAACTGGCCCGCCTCGTAAACTATGATAATTAGCCCGAGCCTGATTTAAACCCATATTTTTTTGTAAGTACAACGTTAAAACGGACCTTTTAACTACAACGAGGCCAGTGCTGCCTGATGGTGTCCTTTTAAACTTTCATTTTCATTCTTTTTTCATTCTTAACTCTCTTACTTCTCTCCTAACTCCATCCCATGTACTCCATACATTTTTAATACATTTTTTATGGCTTAAATGTGATTTCTACTCATAGTCTTAAAAATCATATGTTAATATCTTACTTCACTAATATCATATAATTTGCTTATTTTCATTATCAGACAGGATTTCTTTTTAAGATACTTTTATGAATCTGACCCCAGATTCTTAAAACATGTCTATACATTTGAAAGTCAACATAAAACAGAAACGGATTGTGTGTTTGTGTGTGTTCCAGGGAACCTGCAGGTCCTCCATGCACTGGTAGAGCTGCTGGCTGGCTTTGTTGAGTCTCCTTTGAGTGTCAGTGCTTTCCTCTCTGGTCTGGAGGGAGTCCTTCTGCTCCAGTTCTCTCCTGTAGAAGTCCACATCCTGATGAAGCTGCTCGTTCTACAGGAAACACGGCAAAGGACGACATATTACAAGAAGTAATGCTGACTACAGCAAAATAAAAAGAGTCAATGTGAATTGAACAATTTAAAACACAGAGGCATGAAGGGTCCCTGTACTCGAAAATGAAATGGAGGCAAAATGTGCTATAACTGGCTAACGTTATTCAGCCCCACCTACATGATGACATTATTAATGAAATTAATAGACATTTATAATATGTGCTAATGGAAAAAAATGCTTCTCTTTTAATGTGATATGATGAACACCAGAGACATGAAGTAGCAAAATATCAATTTCGATTTCAGGCTGACTTTATCACAGTAAACACCTGTCCCTCATTTTTAAGCCATTTACTTGAGCTTCAAACAGACTAGCCTGTAGGTTGTGCAGTCATTTAGATAATGTTTAAAAGGAGTCGGATTTCCCTTCTTCTGGAAGTCTTACCTTCTTCTTAAGCTGCTTTATCTTGGATGTGTGAGCAAACAGAGCAGTGGGAAAGTGGTGACAGTGAAGAAAGTAAAAGGAAACATGCAGCATGCAAAAACACCGAATTATTAGACAAGAATAACATCCTGCAACCAAACATGAGTGTTCATATAACAGAGCTTTCAGGAGTACAGATGGAAAAATATATAAAAAACATGACTAAAGCACATTTGTTTGCCTTTTATCAATCCAATGGGAGCCCTAACCACTTCAGGAGAGCATGCAGACAAGAAACCTGAAAGATGTTTCCTGTCGGTTCATTAATAAGCATGCACGTATACAGTGAGGTGCGTTTACCTCTCTTTTGAGCTTTTTGTTTTCATCTTCGGCCTCCTCTGCTCGTAGTGACAGCTAGAAAAAAAAAAGTCACTGTCTTGAGGCCTTTAATCAACACACATTAGATTAGATACTGTAGTCCCATCATGTAACATATATCACCTTATTGTCTCTCACACAAAAACCGAAAATCTACATTTTTATTGTTTTTCCACATTCTGAAATAAATTTTAACTAGGAGTTGCTGGTTACAAAATTTCCCAACTTCTATTGATTATTCAATTTGTTTCTTCCGTAAAGACATTTAGGAGATACAAGGTTTTTGTTTGACAATAACGATTTGTTGCCCATGATAAACATACATGAAATAAAAAGATACTCTACCTGAGACAACAGATATTTAATAGCTTAATAACAGCATGTAATGTAATGTAATGTATTTTGATGATCTGAAAAAGCAGGACTGAGCGGCCTTACCTCCTCATTGGTTTTCCTCTCTTTACTCATTTCCTTCTCTAACTGGACCAGTTCCTTCTCCTTGCGCTCTAAGTGACTCTCCAGTTGGCGAATTTCGTCCCGAAGGAAGCGAGTGTCCCGCCCCCCCGTTGTGCGCTGTGCCATCTGGACATCCGCAGGTGTGAGTAAATCTGAGTAAATCCCAGCAACACACCAAAAACCCTGCGTCTCTTTGCATGCATTACTCACACGTCATAATAAATCAAGATTTATTTATATTTCGTTACTTGCACAGCATGATACATACTCTAATAAAAATGCCTCACAGGGGTACAAACAGCTAGAGTTATAACTGACATCAACTTGCAGCTAAAAAGGATTAGCCTGATAATCTTCTTAAGTCTGTCTCCACTAAGTGCTCATAAAGAATAGGACAATAAAAGGCCAAAGGGGAAATGCTGAATAACATAGTAATAACATTAATATTTAACATCAAGTTATTAGAATTTTTTTCACAAATCACCAGTATATCCTTTTTCCCAATTTTTGTTGCATGCTTACCTCAAGTTCCTTTTCTAATTTAAGAATCTTTGCCTTGAGTTCTGATTCTGTTTAACAAAAAAGAGAAAAGCTCAGGTTAATTAACTAAATTTTGCCACATTTGAAATCATCCTGGTAACTTTATTTCAGCACCAGATAATGCAGACGTACCGATTCTTGCTTGTTCAGTACCAGCTTTGTCGACAACATCATAGGCACAGCTTATTTCCTCCAATTTCAGCTGCAGCAAAAATACAGCTGTTAGATTTGTAAAGTACAAACATCACAAATATATTGAATTAGAAAATATGAGCATGCTAAAATGTGTACTAAAATTAATAGCGATCAATTAAAGCAGCGATCACATATCAGTAGTGATGGGCACCGACATTATCAGACAATGCTAGAAGGCATATTATGAAATGAAAAGAATTAATTCGACACAAACCCAGCACAAACTCACACTGTGTGAAGTTGTGATATGTGTTTATTTTTGTTGGGTAGGAGAGTGTTTGATCATGACAGACTACTTTTATATGCTCAGCTTAAGCAAGGTGTTTCAGTTAAATGGGGTGCAATTGGATATTCTAAAAATGCATGTCAATAGTGCAAGTCTTAAGATCACATGAAGTATTGAGTTGGGACCTTCTGTTTGCGAAGTTGTGCAATCATTTAACATTCCTTCATCCAGATGTGTGGAATAATTAAACCCCGCATTGTGAAGCGCAGTGGATAGTAATGACTGTTACCCCGACAGTGTCTGGCTAGAATTGTCTGTGTGTAGACAGACAAGCAACCCCAACAAATATCCAGTCCGCATTTAATACACAAATGAATGCTTGGTAAAATGTAACAAATGCATGTGTACAAAATCTTTATAATCCTACACTTGTCATAGTGTATTTAATCATAATACAGGAACTACTATGGTTCATTTGGTAACTGTTAGGTGCAGCATACTGGGTGACATTCCATTCATTTTAGGATCTATGATTATGGTCTAATTCAGAGTCCTTTAATCCTGGTTCTGTAATGCCCATCTGCCCTAAATATTTAAGGCTTTCTCTTCTCCCAGTACACCTGATTCCACTTCTCAGCTCATTACAAGCCCTTTCAGATGTGCAGTGATGTGCACACCCACCCTCTAATGAACCCTCTAAAATGTGCAGAGCATGGAGCGCCAGGTTAACATTAATAGTTAACTATTACACAGTGGCGATTGCTCCAAGACTGCAAGGGAAGCTCAGCTTCCCCTAAAATGTAAAAAAATAAGTGATTAAATATATACTGTTGTGTGTACATGTCACTGATTAAATATGCGCTACACCGCGCTGAACTTAGTTCAGAATCAGCTTCTTATCACTGGTAACGCCGCGGCTTTCCTCTCACTCATTCCCGCAGCTTCACACCGCTTTAAACAGTGCACAGACTTCAATAGCGGAGCAAAGCGCGCGGCGAAACGAGACATTGGATAAATAGTCATTGGATAAATGCTGGGCTTTGTCCCGCCCATCGGACGCTCAGCGTCTCTGGGGGTCTATGGAGCAGTGGGCTGGCCTCGGCCGGCCCGGACGCTCAGCTTCTGCATGATGATTGGATGATATGTCTGAGGCGGAGTCCCTTTTTGATTGACAGCGAAATGAGCGAATCAGCGATCTTTTAGTGTAAAACTCCGTGCTGGGAGCATTTTCATTCTGTTCTGAGTTGAACCGGAGACTTTCCTAATCCTTATAGCGGCATTTTCTTTATTAAAGCGACTAGCGACAAATCGAGCATCTATTTCTGGTGCTTTTCTGTAGCTGCTTGTGTTTGGAGACTGACTTCTGTACTGTTGTCCATGCCTCTTGATGAAACTGAATGAAACTTGATGAAAATCTCAGGACATAAATGAACAGGGGCCAGTAGTAAGTATTGTGTTATCATTAAAAATAATTAAAATAATTTAAATTAATAAAGGGATTATTTAAGGAAATTAAAACTGTGTGAAATAAATTTACGTGCATTTTTTTTTCCTTTACCAACTTTCAAGATTTTGCGTAATGTTTTTTTTACTGATAATTTTATGTTTATTCATGTCATAGCGTATTTTTTTATGTAATTGTTCAATGTTGTGTAGTGAAAACTTGAAAATAATGCCCTTTTTTTTTTTACCAAAAAAAAATCTCCGGGAGAGTAGAATTTACATATAAATAAAACTACATATGTTAAGATGTAGGCCGAAATTGAGCTTCCCCTCCTTGAAAGACCAGCATCCGCCACTGCTATTACAGTACTGCAGTTATGAGAGTGCAGATATTTAAAGTGGCCCTATGTGTAGGGCTTAATGCTTATACAGCAAGTCGACCAAGATCTTTCCTAAAGACCCAAAAACATAGACAACTTTCAAAAGATGTTTTTCTTCGGATAGCTGTAATATATATTTGCAAAACGAAGTATGTAAACCCTTTGGAATTTCCTGAATTTCTGCATTGATCTAAACATGATTAAATTGATCTAACTAAACTAATAACACACACAGTTGTACTCTCAATGTCATGTATTTAGCACACTGAGTAAACATCCACCATCAGAATGTACTAACCTGTAGACCCCCTTCTGCAGCACTTCCACAATCATTTTCTGTGGCTGCAGATATGACCAGCACAACTCAGGGGAGGAAACTGATCAGACCGCCCTACAAATGTGTTTCAGCTCATCAATATTACTTGAATGCCTTTAGTGCTCATGCCACAGCATCTTGTTAGAGTTAAGGTCAGGATTCTTAATGGGCCATTCCAAAACGCAAATCTTCTTCTTTTTCCACATTTTATTATAAATCAATGCAGAAATTCAGGTACTTCATAAGGGTTCACTTAATTTTCTTTCAACTGTGACAGGAACACTCCAAGCAGTGCATTAATAACTCACAGCAAATGTTATACATGCTACAGTACAGCCTTAATAGTGCTTCGTCGTAAACCCAAAAACTAAACTTTCTAAACATAATGCAGAATGATATTATCCATTCTCCTATGTCAGTATTTCTGTATTTTGCATGCATCAATTTTATACAAGAGTTAAACATGAAGCGCTATACCCTCAGTAAGGTCTGTGAAAGTCTGAAGAGCTGAACCATTTTCTCAGGCTCGCTCTCCTTCAGTTCTCCTGGATGGACCTGCAGAAGGAGAAGCACAGTGTTGAGTGGTAAGAAGCATCGGCACTGCATTACAACCTCAAGCTGATGGCTAGTTTATTAGAAATCATTTTAAGCACTGGATTTATTTTGTAACCAGGAGACTGACACATACAAACATACACTAATATACATATAAACTATAGATTTCCTTTTTACATTGCAACATAAGTTAAATTTCTCTGAAATTCCAACTTTTCAACTCTAAAAGTAGGCATGTCCACAAATCAGTTATGGGTTGAGTTATGTCCTCTGGCTTAGCATAACTAATGTCTATTTTGTTTTTGCTTTCTTGTCATACTGATATGTTTCTGATTATCAAACTAACTTTAATATTAGACAAAGATAACCTAAGTAAATATAAAATACACTTTATTTATTAAGGGAAAAAAACATCCAAAACAATATAGCCTTGTGTGAAAAAGTGTTTGCCCCCTAAACCTACTAACTACTACTTTTTTTAAGCAATTCAGAGGAGACTTGTTTGTGTGGAGTATTGTTCTGCTGCAGAACCCAAGTAAGCATGGGCTTGAGGTCACAAACAGATTTTCCTTTAGGTTTGTTTGGTAAACAGCAGCATTCCTGGGGAGTATTCCAGAAAGCGGGTTCAACAAACTCCAAACCTAACCCTGAATTCCGAGTTGACTTACCTCACCGCGTCATACTCGGAGTTTTCAGTTCCACAGCAGCTGATTAGCGTTAGGTTACTCAACTCTGATTAGGTTAAACCCGGCTGAAGCGCGTTCACGGCCACCTATAAACAGGCTTTCTCAATGGAGCGCTGAAACAGGGATTAACCATGAAAATAAATGAGGGAAAGCATAAGGCATCATATTCCACCCCTATTGAGCAGGAAATATTAATGTCTGCGTATGCAGAGTATAAAATCATATTCAGACATACAGCAAAGCAAATGAGTCAGCTTGGGCAAAAATAGCTGACAGAGTCAATGCGTGAGTTTAAATAAAAATAAAAAACTTACAACAATACACTTAGTGAAAAGACATGGAAAGGCATGTTCATTACATTTATTAGTTTATAGTTCATAAACTGTGAACTGCATTCATATTCTTAACATGTTTAATGCTACTAAAATGATGCAACTAAATCAGCTTCCTACAGTTGTAAGTTATCTTAATGTTCCCAAATCTTACTTGATGTGAATAAATATCTGTGTTTAACAAAAAAATATATATTCCTGTTGCAGGATGATGATGATGAAACAATCTCTGCTATATCATTTGATTAAACATGGTAATGTGTGTGACTGTCCGATAACAGAATGTGACTGGTGATCAGGAATCTGATGAGGAACCATCCATCTCCAAAGCTCAGCTTGGAACAGTGAGAATGCTTATGTCTCAACAAATATCAAAACCATTCTGGACACAAAGCTATTTATTTGAGCATAACATGGTATTTTCGTCTCTTTCTTTCAAGATGGCTGTTAAAGATTTATACTAGGTTCACCTAAAACAAAACAGACAAGACTGGAAATTGAGTTGCTAGAATATACATTAAAGGTGGGAGTAGTTGCTGTGATTGTATATTTGTTTTTATCAAGAATAAGGACAAAATCAGAAAATAAATAAATCGAAAACATAGGCAAACCCTGATGAAATGTACTGTATAGTGCAGACTCTCGAAATATCCTTGCATCATGTACAGAGCCTGGCCATTTGGCTTCAAAATTAGTAATAATGTTGGTAGCATCACATACACAGGAAATTTGGCAGTGTTAAATCAACACTGTTAGTGTTAAATCCACACTAAGAAGTGTTGATTTAACACTAATAAGTGTTTATTTAACACTAACAGTGTTGATTTAACACTAACAGTGTTGATTTAACACTAACAGTGTTGATTTAACACTGCCAAATTTCCTGTGTATGGTCTTAATGGAGGAGAAAATAAGTTTTTATAATGTATTAAATATAAGTCCTTTTTGTTTTTTAAAAAGTAGTAAATTTATGATCAGTACTTGTATATTAATGCTGTGGAAGGATTTTCTGTTTACATAATCTCCTTCATTTTCGGCAGGGGCTTTAATTTGAATGTGGGTTCCATCCATGCATCCAATGACTCCTAAATTACAAAATTTAAATATATAATAAATATAAATATAAAATTTTGCAGAGCTATTTATCTTTCACTTCCGATTTGTTTGATAATTTTGTAATCTTTGTTATAAAGACAAACCTGCAATTCTGTGGAATTCCTCTTTAATGTTCATTAAAGGCTTATGCCCAGGGAACACCACAAAACTGGACAACAACTGTTTTAAAGCTAGGCATACTTTGCTGCACTGCAGGCTGCACTTTGCTGCCTGCACTGTACAAAAAAAGCCCATTGGCAAAGAAACTGAGAGCACTGCATAAAGTCTGCAAAGATGTGAGGGCTGATCCACGATGCGTGATATTTTAAATGTGAGGCTTTAAAATATTGTTTAGGTATGAAATTGACTGCGAGGAAAAACGGTAACGTTTGAGGAGAAACTGAAAACACGTCTAATCTGGGTGAAATTACTCGTTCACAACAGAGAGCTCTGTGAATAATTTGCGCTTCAATATCAACTGGATCCGTTTGTATAAGAAAAGTGGGCGTAACCCTGCGTTCGGAGTAAGTTAACCTGCCAGCGAGCAGGTTAGCTTCAGAACGCAAGTTGCTACAGTAACTGACTCAGGTTCTCTCTTAGCTCTCTTTCTGGAACAGAAAACCCTGAGTTTCCGTGAACTCTAAGTTTACTAACTTATCCGGTTTTGTCACTTAACCCCCTTTCTGGAATACCCCTCTGGTTCCATCTTTTACAGCATGTTTTTTTCAGACCCAGAAGGAGCAAAGCAGCCCAAGATCATCCCACTACCACCACCATGTTTTACATATAACGTTAGTATGATTTTTCTGTATGGTCTTGTTCTGCAATTATGCGTTAGTTTTATGCCAGATGTAATGGGACAAACACTCACAATTTCCACTTTTGTCACATCATTTCGAAATAATATTTACCCAAAGTCCTAGGGATCATCAAGATGTTTTTGACAAATGTGAGACAGGCCACATTGTTTTTTTTTTTATGCCCATAGACTGTGTCTAGCTGGACAGAGCATCTTCTCTTAAAAGTGACCACAGGTCAGGCGCCCCCTGCTGTTCGGTTGCAGAAAGCTGTGTTTGTGTGGCAAACAGACAACTTTCAATCACATTTTTTAATATACTGTAATTCTACCTCATTTATTTAAATGCAGCAGCTAGTGTAACCTCTGCTTATATTCTATTTTTTATATCCCCACAGAATTCGTTTTAAAAAACGTTATTCAGCTCTATTCAAAAAGGTGTGGTTATTGTAAAGGGGCTGGGTTACACCTAGCCGGGGTGGAACCAATGACTGTATGCATGGAACCAGCCTGTGACCTACTGTGTATAGCTAGGTAGGTTGGTCACTCCTGGGAAGGTTCACCAGTGTTCCATGTTTTCTTCATTAGTAAATAATAGCTCTCACTGTGGTTCACTGGAGTCCCAAATCCTTAGAAATGACTTTATAACCTTTTCTTAAATGATAGATGTCAATGACTCTTGATATATTTTTTTCCAGATCTGAGCATAATGTGCGTTTTTTTAAGATATTTGGGTGGGGGCAAACAGCTAGATTGGTTTTGAAATCATAATTTAAAATATGTTTTTTATATTTACTCAGATTATCTTTGTATGATGTTAATGTTTGTTCAATAATCTTAAAAAAATAAAGTATGATAGAAATGCAAAAACAAAAAAAAAATCTGTAAAGAAAGCAAATACTTTTCATGCCACTGTATATCTAAACAAAATTTTAACATTGAGGATAGATGACATACCGTCTACAATCACTGAAACTTTACTGTTTACGGTATGCTAAGAGTTTAACGTTACCTGCAGAATAATATCACAGATGGTTTCCTCCTCTTCGCTTCCCAGAAGATCAGGATCAACAGTCATCACTGTTTTCCAGTCTGTAGTTGGAGGCATCTTGCGGTTTGTTTGGTGTCCAAAATCTGTCCACAGCCTCCAAACAGCCTTTATACTACAACACCAGTCACTTTAAACATGTAAAACTGGGGCTACTGTGGAGGATCCGGAAACAGTGTTAAATACTACCTGCTGAACCGTTGCCTGCAGGTAAACTGGTTTAATTTACGGTACTTTAGCTGGCATTTCAGTTAATGAAACGGCTGGCTATCTGGACAACAATGCGCCCGAGAAGAGAGTTTAAAGAAGATCAACGACAAAAAAACAAAAACAAAAAAAAAAAACAAGCTGACTTTTAGTAGCTTATCTCGGTTTTAGCTTTCTATTTAACTTGCTAACCAGGCTAATGTAACCTAACCTAACGTTACTGGATGAGAAAACAGAGTTGAATATATAACTTAGTTATAACTTAGATAAGTTATCAGTTAAGTTTACCATCTAAGACAGTCCAATAATATGGCCAGCTGTAGCCTCTGACGTCTGAAATTCTCCAAAAAGCTAAATATTTTACCCATTTTAGCCTTGCATTTTATGGCTGTACTAGCTAGTTAGTTGGCGTTAGCACTGTTAGCATTAGCAGGCTGGCTAGTCCCGTTTTCTGTGCTGTTGCTAGGCTACCGCTCAGTGGCGCTCCGCGGGCGGGTCGGGGACTACTAATCTACAGATCACGCGGATCGGTGGATGGCGCTGCTGTTCTTCAACTGCAGAAGACAATGATTTAAGATCAGCAAACGTTCTGGAGTGTAAAGGTTTTCATAATAAAAGTCCTCTAAATATTATTAATTAAAATAACAATTCATTCTATAAAAAAACGTCATGATATTTGAAATTACGGGCACGTGTTTTTAAATAATATATTCTTTGTAAATAAATAAAGAAATAAGGTCAGAATATGAATTCATGTTCCTCATCTGAACTCTTAAGCATTGCGACCCGGAACTTGTAAAAAGCCCATTAGCATTAAAAAAAATCTCGACTGCTGTTCCCGAATAAAGGCTGCTCTTGGCTTAAAACGCAAAAACACACAAACACACACGCTCTGTTTACGGTTTATCTCATCAAAGCCATGACAAGGTGGGTCTGTAACTTGTATAATGTGTTTTATAGATCTCATATGCTGCTGTTAGGAGCAAGGATTAGCTAGCTTCCTTTTTCAGCACCGTTAGCAGCAGTAGCTGTATCGTAGCTAATACAGTAACAGAAGATAATACAGTAACAGAAGCTGATTCAGTAACAGAGGCTACAGTAAGCTTTGCTGCACAGCTTTTCTACAGAAGGGTTGAGTTGTAGAGGTGGGTAACCCAGGTCCAGAAAGTAAAAATACAACCCAGGGTTTGCCCTGGGCGGCTCTGCTACAAAACTCTGGGTTGGATTTTACTTTCTGGACCTGGGTTACCCACCTCTAGTGAGTTGTGATCTGGAGCTGTTTTGATTAAGCAGGTGGTGCGTTAGTGGGTAATGTAGTTAAGGTAGATAGCTGCTAAAAAGAATGGCAGCATTAGGGAAGCTATTAGTGCAGCGACCAGCTGTGCCCTTATTGATACAAGGTATCCAAGACCCAAGGCAGCAAAGCAGCCCCAAGCCTTGATCCTCCCTTCACCATTATTGAAATGAGTTTTAGGTGTTGGAGCTAAACCATTTCAGTTTTTCTTAACATCTTTTCCCAGCCTCTATGTGGATCCATGTCTTTAACATTGCCTTTGAATTTTTATTTGTAACATGTATTTTGAGATATTCTGGAAGTTGTCTGTGTCGATAAATAGTTCACAATAAGAACTCTTTAAAAAGAACATGCTTTGTGTGCCTTTAGTCATGGGAATAAGCATTAGCAAACATTTTTTGATGTTATATTTGAAAATGAGATTTTTTTTGTGAACCATAGCTTTAATGGCATGACTGATATTAACAGTAATCTGAATCTGAACATTAATCTCTGATGTGGAATTGGATTTTTTTTTTTACAGTGCTCAATGAGGACTCACGTTAGTGATGGCTGTTGTGTTGTGGAAGGAGGCTTTCCTGTTGACTGGACTGGTGTTGGGGTGCTTCTGGAACAGTCTGCTTTGTGGTTTTGTGTTTGATGATGTTTCTGCTATTTTGGATAACAAGGACCTTCGTCCCTCGACGCCTATTCAGAACCTCTTCCTCAATGATTTTTGGGGGACGCCCATGTCAGAGGTAGGGTCCTACAGTGCACTGTGACACTGAGTTACATGATGCAGTTCAGCCATGCTGTTCAGGAATTTATTTAAAGGTCTCATTCTATTGTTTTTTTTCATTACTTTTAAATTGTCTAGTCTCTAGTATGAATAACAGCACTACAGCAGAGAATGATACCTGGCTTTGCCCCACAGTCAATTTTACAGCTTTAAAACTCAAAGAATAATTTTTTTTCAGAGATACAGCCTTAGTTGTAAAGATACAGCACTGAGTGCTGTATAAAGTTAACCCTTAAACTTTACTTAACGTCAGACAAGCGGCCCCGCAGCTCAAAGAAATGTCATCAATGCCAATTCTGAACATTATTTTTTTACTAGCTACTGCAGACAATGGAGGTTGAAGAATTGTTTCATATGCAGCATTCATATACAACTCAGAGAGACTTATAGTATTTTACGAAGAACAAGAAAAAGTGGATTTTAGCGGAAGGCGACTTTTAGTAATGACAAAAAAAATTAACAAATGGTACTGGACAGTACTGATCACATTTCACATCTGAATATTTTGCAGATAACAGTGTGACTGTGTCGGGTGTAAGCAGTATTGCAATAATTTACACACTAAATAACTATATTGGAATGGATGTTACAGTTGGGATTACTTGGATTTCTGCATAAATGGGTCATTAAATGTGTTTTAATCCTTATGTTAGTCACAACAATATAAAAACACAGTCTGCTTAAACTAATATCACAAAAATATATATATGGTTGCATGGTTTTATTGAACACAACAAGTATGTGAATTTTTGGATTTAATAACTGGTTGACCCGCCTTTGGCAGCAGAAACCTCAACCAAACGTTTCCTGTAGTTGCAGATTAGACCTGCTCAATGGTCAGCAGGAATTTTGGATCATTCCTCTTCACAAAACTGTTTCAGTTCAGCAATATTCTTGGGATATCTGCTGTGAAAAACGTTAGCATGTGCCAGAGATTTCTGTAAGTCTTCAGCTAAAACTCTAGGATTCTTTTTCACCTCATTGATCTTTCTGCGTGTACATTTACTTGCTGGCTGTACCTGTAGTCAAGGCACATTGCTATTGCGACCAGTCTTCCTCTGGAGCAAATCTGACAATGGCGCTAGTTAATATAGATGATTTATAGGAGCAGGGTTTTTCAATTCTTATGAGGATGGATGAATATGACTTTGCCGTCTTTCTGTGCAGGAGAGGAGCCATAAATCTTACAGACCACTCACTGTCCTCACTTTCCGCCTCAACTACCTGCTAAGTCAACTGACTCCTCTGTCCTACCACTTGCTCAATGTGCTTCTCCATGCGGCTGTGTGTGTGCTCTTCCTTCGCTTCTGCCGACTGCTGCTGGACCGCAAGACCAGCCTGGTGGCCGCACTCTTGTTTGCCGTCCACCCTGTCCACACAGAGGCTGTAAGTAAACAAAATAATATATGTGTGTACAGTATGTACAAAATCAAGCATCTTTATAAACATTTTTGAAGAGCTCTTAGATATTCCACGGTCGACTGAGTGGTATTATTAAGAAGTGAATGTATTTGAGATGTTATAAAGAGATGTTATGAAAGCACTAATAAAAGTAGTTTGTAGGTGCCCCAAGTGTTTTATACATATAGTTTTTAGTTCTTAAGGTAGGTAGGTGGATGGATGGATGGATGGATGGATGGTCCTGAAGCCCTGCTTGTTTATGATGTTCTCAGCTCACCCACGTTGAATGTTAATCTACATGGATTTCTCTTTTAAAAAAAATGTATGGGTGAACGAAGCGCTTCCATTGATTAACAGTAAGCTTAGAGATCTGGTATTTTGTCCAAAGTTGAGTGCCAGCCCCAGTTAGGAGCATAGCCAGCCCCAGTTAGGAGCATAGCCAGCCAGGGTTAGCAGTTTAATCAGCCCCGGTTAGCAGTGTAAGCCAGCTCTGGTTAGCAGCATAGCCAGCCCCTGTTAGCACTGTTAGCCAGCCACGTTTAGCAGTGTTAACCTCCCCGGTTAGCAGCATAGCCACCCCCTGGTTAGCAGCGTTAGCCAGCCCCAGTTAGCAGTTTAATCAGCCCCGTTTAGCAGCATAGCCAGCCCCACCGGTTAGCAGTGTTAACCTCTCCGGTAAGCAGTATAGAAACCCCCTGTTAGCAGCGTTAGCCAGCCCTGGTTAGCAGCGTTAGCCAGCCCCAGTTATCAGTTTAATCAGCCCTGTTTAGCAGCATAGCCAGCCTCAGTTAACAGCATAATCAGCCCCTGTTAGCAGCATAGCCAGCCCCAGTTAGCAGTGTTAACCTCCCAGGTTAGCAGTATTAACCTCCCCGGTTAGCAGCATAATCAGCCCCGGTTAGCATTGTTAGCCAGCCCCGGTTAGCAGTGTTAACCTCCCCGGTTAGCAGCATAGCCAGCCCCAGTTAGCAGCATAATCAGCCCCGGTTAGCATTGTTAGCCAGCCCCGGTTAGCAGTGTTAACCTCCCCGGTTAGCAGCATAGCCAGCCACGGTTAGCAGTGTTAGCCAACCAGGATAGCAGCATGTCTCTATTCAGACATGAACAAGAAGAAACATTGTGAAGCTGTTTTTACTAACTTCACAAAAGCTTTCGACACAATTGATCCCACTCTTCTTTTAAGGAATTTAGAAATGATTGGTTTTGATCAAACTGCTCTGCAATGGACCCAAAACTACGCCATTGAATAATTAGAAATCAGATTTGGTATCTGTATCTAAAGGCATACCATGTTTTTCAGATCTCTTTTCATTGATTTTAGTACTATAAATATTACTCACAGAATTGCACACAGAAATAAATACCTTGGCATATGGCTGGATGACAAACTCAGTTTTAAAACGCATAAATAATCTAGTCAGTAAATGCAGACAGAAGCTGGGTTATTTTTATAGACATAAGTCCTGTTTCCCCATGCACGCCAGAAAAAGATTAGTTAAAGTAACTTTACTATCAGTGCTGGACTACGGCGACATTATCTATAAATATAAATCCGTAGATCTCAATGCAGTAATGAGATAGAACTCATTACTGTAATCTGTATGCAGAAGTTGGTTGGCCATCATTAGCGGTACAAGGAAACACGTGGATTGATTTTTTTATTTATAAGACACTTTCCAGTCATTTTCGGTTATCACTTCATGTATATGTAAAGAACAGTAATTATCTGACTTGCTCTAGTGATTGGATCATCTGCCAGGTTCCAAGAGTTTTACTGAATTGGAAAAATCTGCTTTTAGCTACAGAGCACCAGTGAGCTGGAATTCACTACAAGAAACTCTAAATCTCAGCTCACTGGTGTCACTCAATCATTTTAAACTTTTAATATCTAACCACCTTCTGACAGCCTTTACCTCTTTTACTTAGGGGTATACTTAGTGGGAATATGTCTGTATTTGTTTGTGTTTGAGTGTGTGTAAAAAGAGTGAGACAGTGTGTGTAGAGAGAGTGTGTGTAGAGAGTGAGTGTGTGTGTAGAGAGTGAGTGTGTGTGTAGAGAGTGAGTGTGTGTGTGTGAGAGTGAGTGTGTGTGTGTGAGAGTGAGTGTGTGTGTGTGAGAGTGAGTGTGTGTGTGAGAGTGAGTGTGTGTGTGAGAGTGAGTGTGTGTGTGAGAGTGAGTGTGTGTGTGAGAGTGAGTGTGTGTGTGAGAGTGAGTGTGAGAGTCTGAGTCTCTGTGTGTAGAGAGTGAGTGTGTGTGTAGAGAGTGAGTGTGTGGAGAGAGTGAGTGTGTGTGTGAGAGTGAGTGTGTGTGTGAGAGTGAGTGTGAGAGTCTGAGTCTCTGTGTGTAGAGAGTGAGTGTGTGTGTAGAGAGTGAGTGTGTGTGTGAGAGTGAGTGTGAGAGTCTGAGTCTCTGTGTGTAGAGAGTGAGTGTGTGTGTAGAGAGTGAGTGTGTGTGTAGAGAGTGAGTGTGTGTGTAGAGAGTGAGTGTGTGTGTGTGTGAGAGTGAGTGTGTGTGTGTGAGAGTGAGTGTGTGTGTGTGAGAGTGAGTGTGTGTGTGTGAGAGTGAGTGTGTGTGTGAGAGTGAGTGTGAGAGTCTGAGTCTCTGTGTGTAGAGAGTGAGTGTGTGTGTGAGAGTGAGTGTGTGTGTGTGAGAGTGAGTGTGTGTGTGTGAGAGTGAGTGTGTGTGTAGAGAGTGAGTGTGTGTGTAGAGAGTGAGTGTGTGTGTAGAGAGTGAGTGTGTGTGTAGAGAGTGTGTGTGTGTGTGAGAGTGAGTGTGTGTGTGAGAGTGAGTGTGTGTGTGAGAGTGAGTGTGTGTGTGAGAGTGAGTGTGTGAGAGTCTGAGTCTCTGTGTGTAGAGAGTGAGTGTGTGTGTAGAGAGTGAGTGTGTGTGTAGAGAGTGAGTGTGTGTGTGTGAGAGTGAGTGTGTGTGAGAGAGTGAGTGAGTGTGTGTGAGAGAGTGAGTGAGTGTGTGTGTAGAGAGTGAGTGTGTGTGTAGAGAGTGAGTGTGTGTGTGTGTGAGAGTGAGTGTGTGTGTGTGAGAGTGAGTGTGTGTGTGAGAGTGAGTGTGTGTGTGAGAGTGAGTGTGTGTGTGAGAGTGAGTGTGTGTGTGAGAGTGAGTGTGTGAGAGTCTGAGTCTCTGTGTGTAGAGAGTGAGTGTGTGTGTAGAGAGTGAGTGTGTGAGAGTCTGAGTCTCTGTGTGTAGAGAGTGAGTGTGTGTGTAGAGAGTGAGTGTGTGTGTAGAGAGTGAGTGTGTATGTGAGAGTGAGTGTGTGTGTGTGAGAGTGAGTGTGTGTGTGAGAGTGAGTGTGTGAGAGTCTGAGTCTCTGTGTGTAGAGAGTGAGTGTGTGAGCAGCTGAAATGGGACAGCTGATCCCTTTTAGATAGGATGTTGACTACCGATGAACTGAGCCAATCACAACGCTCACTTTCAGCACATGCCGGATACTGCGCAACCAATCACAGCTTCTGGATACAAACACATACAAAAATAAAAACGAGAGATCAATAAACACAATTCCACATTTTAGAGATCAGACTTCAAAGTGCAGCCTGATTAGCCAGTGTCTCTCTGTGTAGAGAGAGAGTGTGTGTGTGTAGAGAGAGAGTGAGTGTGTGTAGAGAGAGAGTGAGTGTGTGTGTGTGTAGAGAGTGAGTGAGTGTGTGTGTGTGAGAGTGAGTGTGTGTGTGTGAGAGTGAGTGTGTGTGTGTGTGTGTGTGTGGAGAGAGTGTGTGTGTGTGAGTCTGTGAGTCTGTGAGTCTGTGAGTGTGTGTGTAGAGAGTGAGTGTGTGTGTGTAGAGAGTGAGTGTGTGTGTAGAGAGTGAGTGTGTGTGTGAGAGTAAGAGAGTGAGTGTGTGAGAGTCTGAGTCTGAGATGTTGACTACCGATGAACTGAGCCAATCACAACGCTCACTTTCAGCACATGCCGGATACTGCCCAACCAATCACAGCTTCTGGATACAAACACATACAAAAATAAAAACGAGAGATCAATAA